>NC_091944.1:19982771-20267771 GCF_041260155.1 Ptychodera flava | reverse complement strand
ATATATATATATATATATATATATATATATATATATATACACGTATCACATGTGTGATTTCACCCATTTTTATTATCAATGAGAAAAAGTAACTTTTACATGTTGTCAGAAAATTTCTACACGTCTGATTGAGTGAATGTGTTTTGTGCACTCAGTACACTTACACAATAATAATCAGATTGTTCGGAGGATACACAATGTTATATTGTTGGAGATATAGACTCTATAATCAGCGTACATTTAGATGGAGATGGTGAAGTCAAGAACTTATTGTTGGTCTTGCTTGGTAGTCAGCAAACAGAACACTAGTTTATAGAAAGTTTGAGCTGCTAAGCGCCAATGATTGGCAGGCTATGCGTATACGTCACGTGTCTGGTGACGTAGAAGAAGAAGCTGGAAGACTGCATGGGGCCGGACGCGACTTGTGTACAGTCGATTTGCAAACTTTCCGTTTCGACGTTGTGAACGTCGGAACTGATTTAAACACCACACCGTTATGTACGGACGAGACTCAAGAACATTTAGAGAGCATTCATATGTAGCAAGAAGGACAATTTCTGGCAGAATGATCCATCGTGCCCTGACCACCAGTTGGCGAGTGACGTAGCTACGAGTGAAAGGGGCGAGAACGGAAGTTTCGTCGCGAATGGGAACTCACCTGCCTCTATGGAACTTCTGTGCACCCTCAACGCTACGCGCGCTACCGAACCGGAAACTGTACTTACGAATTCGAACTTTGGCTGAGACCGAAATCGTACTTTAATAATCTCACACGCACAAGTGTAAGTCGATTTTGTATGAGTGATTCTTTGCCGCTTGGAGGGACGTTTATAGTTTGGATCGGAGTGAAATTGGTTTGAAAAGTGGGCGATGTTTATTTGCCTACAAGAAGGCTTACAATTGTATGAGTGTTTGTACAAGTTGTCTGACACTGAAATACTGTTGAATCAGTTTCAGACTGACGTTTAGTAAAACTGAACCTCATGCATAAAATAATATGGGTCAAGCTCCATCCTACCTAGCATCAAATTTTATACCAGACAAAATGTACACAATCTATAATACACGTTCTGGCAATAATTCAGTTTTTATCCCAGGAGGAGCTAAATTATTTCAAAAAGTTTTCAGTACTCAGCTTCGCAGTTATGGAATTGTCTTCCACGTAGTATAAGTAATATTGATTCCAATTACAATTTTAAAAAAGTTAAAGCGACGTTTGCAAGATTCTTATGTCGATCGTGTAGGAGAGATTTCATTTAATCTTTGGTGGGATTTTCAGAGGCTTTTAGTCCGTTTTACTTATCTTTTGAAAATGCTTGTTTTACTCTCTGCTGTCGGATTTCTCACTTTGTATTGTTTCCAATTGTTTTGTTAGTCTTTTGTCAATCATGGACCGCAGTGGAAATAAGTCTTTAGACTTTTCTGTGCAATTTTGTTCATTTTGTGGTGTTTTATGTATCATTTTGTGCAAAATGAATAAATAAAAAAATAAGAAAATAGTATTTACCGAATTTTACTGAACTGTTACATTTTTCAAATACAGTTTTGAGTTAACCTCGCTACCACAGGCTACTATTATTTTCTGTACAATTGTAAATTTACTACAGTGTTTTCCTACTGTGAAGTAGCAACCTTTTGTTGTCATGGTGACCAAAAATAGAGTTGTCACTATTAGACTGCTGAGTATTGTGAGTACACACCATATGAGCAGAGAACTGGTGTATTTCTATATACATAGTGAGTACAGCCAGTTTAAAGACATTAAGGCTTACTAGCACATAGCTACCATATTTACAGTGTTACTCCATCAATACGGAAACAATTTATTTGTGTATTACTGTCAGTCTTTGCTATAATTGTCAGCGAGTTGTCAATCATTTACAATACTATCTGTGAGTACTCGCTGGTGTGTCGTTGATTTATTCTTGGGTAATAAATATTGTTGTCGGCGGAACTGTTATGCCAACTGACATAATTGTAAGATTGCTTTCTGTTGTAAATTTAGAAGTGAATACCACCCATCTGAGCGAACTATCGCGACCGGGTTAAGAAGATCTCGGTGGACAAAGTGGGGAAATATTTTAATTGTCGAATTAGGCACAGATTTTCATGCCGTTTGACAAAATATCTCTTATAGTTACACCTGGCACAACTTAAACAAATTTTGGCAACTGTCAAGTGTGACATACATATATATAGAGAGAGAGAGAGAGAGAGAGAGAGAGAGAGAGGAGAGAGAGAGGAGGAGAGAGAGAGATAGAGAGAAGAGATAGAGAGATAGATAGATAGATAGAAGATGTGCTGCCTCGCGGAAAAAATACGAGAGAGAGAGAGAAGAGAGAGAGAGAGAGAGAGAGAGGAGAGAGAGAGAGAGAGAGAGGAGAGAGAAGAGAGAGAGAGGTGTTGCATAATTGTACACGATAGCGCAAAGAAGGTAAAGAGGTAAAAAGAGGTAAATATGTATATGTCATCGAAGGATGCTGAAAATCAGTGGAGCTTTCATATTGAAGAGCGTGCAGAATTTATATGATGCTGCCATTAAATTATGTTTGCTCCGAAAAACACGGTCGAGGCATCATTCACTGCGTCGAAGAAGTCAGGTGGTAATAGCCGATCCATTCCAAAGTGATCATCATTTGGAATATTTCAAGTGTGATGCTTCCGTATTAGTGCTTTAGAGCATACGCTACCAAAGAGCAAGAAGACGTGATGTGCAGCTAATAGTTTGGAGACAAACTTCGTTATGAGGAGACACGACTTGGTCTGAAGAGAGAATATGACGTCAGACGATCTCACAAAGTGCAATCGATACCTCTAGGCGACAGCATTTCGTGCATTATTATTTTGTAGACGTTTGAAGTGTTTTGACACAACTGAGAGTGCACGCCCCGGTGTCATGTCTGCATTTTCGGCGTCTTTCATGTCACGATTAATGCACTCATCAAAGATATCAAGGTGAAAAGTCGATGTATTTCAAAGTGGATACATCTCAGGGATACCCGCCCTCACAATTTATTTTTCTGCTCTATAGCTTATGTGGACTCATATAAAAAGAAAGTATTGATCGTTTTTATTTTTTTTTTGCATTTCACATTTCAGTACTCATATCATAGTTTACTTCCTTTACACAGACATATACTTGCGCCAGCGATAGTCCTCGAATTTTATTCGTGACTGGAGAGAGAAAACGGTTTTCTTTTTTAAAAAAGTATGTATGTGCAAAGGTTCGAAACAACAATTTTCGAAGCGCAAGGTACCTCAAGGGATTTTTTTAACATTCACTTGACCAGTGTGTTAAATTTTAACTTGAAAAATATCCACTCAAGGCGACAACATCATACACAAGGAGTGGCGCAGATATTGCCGCAAATGTCAAACTGATAAGAACAAAAGCAGCCTTCGAATTGATGACTATTCACCTAATCCACATTGCTTTACCATTCATGCAGACTTTAATTATATACATACTAGGCTGAAATAATTAAATGTAATGGATGTTGGTATTCAGGCAAATTAAAAGATTTGGTATTTTTTGATCTTTTGACTATGCCGATTTGAACTTATTTTAATGTTAGTAAGTTTATGTCGAATCAAACAACACCACTGATTGCCTTATGGTTACCTATAGAAGGTAGAAATCTTTGTCTTGATTGTCGATAGCCGGAGATCGCTGCAGCTGTAACATTTGATATATCTGTCATTTGTTATATCGTCCATATCTGTCCTACCATGTATTTTCCTTATCCACTAGAAACGCATAAAAGATCATCACACTGACTGGAGAGTAATGCTTTCTTTTATTGCTTTCTCGTGGATTTCTGAAGCTAGTCCTTACATATTTCAAAGTGGCCATTTGGATGATGATGATGATGATGATGATGATGACGATGATGATGATGATGATGATGACGACGAAGATGATGATGACGATGATGATGATGATATTTCACTTTCCTCTTCTTCGTTTCTACGCAAAACAAAAATGAAAATCGCAGTTGTCTTTAAACCATAAGGTTGCCATTGCCATGATATCCTGCATACATTCTTATCACTGAACAGAAGCTTTTATAAAATATTAAAATGACGGTGCCATATACCGGGCACGGTTTAATAGCGGCAAATAGTATACAACCATTGAGAGAAGACAATTTACAAATTGACGCCATACTCTAACTACGAATAACTTGACAATATTAAATTTGATATCGAAAATTTTTACCTCGGGAAAGTTCCTTTGTTAGTTTCTCCTAAACGGAAAACCTGTACAGTATAATCCTCGGTGCCGAAACAACGAGTTTCTAAGTTGCTTCAAGGCATGTATTGCGCAAAGTACATTCTTTCATTTCTGACAAGGTATGACCTTAATGACTTTGGGCTTTGAAGCGATCGACGTTCTCAGTATAAGCAAAGTTGATCACATGTAAAAGTTCAATAGTTTTAACAAAGCGTGAGCCAACCGTGTTTGCGCGGTCAAAAATTTAATTTTAAGGAGTAGCAATGACTCTTCCTGTCTAACTTTGCCGAACTTTGTTGAGAGTAATGTTTTCACTACAATGAGTGATTGATGAATAAGATAGAAGCTAACAAATAATCATTTTCACATATTACCGCTGTACCACTGAGTGTTTTTTGAAGATGAGAAGTGTTTTTGCAAACCACCATCGATCAATCATAAAATAATCGTCCATTTCATTTTGCTCCACTGAGAATGAAAATGAAAATATTTCCCTTTTGATGAACCGACTGTACTATTTTTTTCATTATATCACAATCAAATTTAGGATTGAAGTATTGACAGTAGTTTATGAAACAAAACGTTCGCCGGATCAACGTACTTGTTTCCCTAGGCTGTTATTCAATCAAGGGTTGTTTCTATTCATTTTTTAATACTTCGTGTGAACACATCACCAATATTGTGTTTTCAAAGATATTCTTTAACTATTGCGCTAACTCCCACAATGCCACTGGGGAATTCCGAAATGATGTCATATTAAAAACTAACAAATAACAAACGCAAAACGCTTGAATGTACCGCTGGTCCATCAGCAACTGGGGAGCAAAAATAAATATAACATAATCGGAAATTTTGATAATTTTCTTAGATTGACTGATAAGCATTTGTCCCGTTGATTTATATCATCATCTTACAATTCATTATTTTACGCTTCCGTGTCACATTCGGAGAATAAGATGACCGCTACTTTTGGGAAAAAACTTACATCAATTCCTAGCTATACCAAAGGAAATGCGTTATGTAAACACATCTTGTCCCGGAGGCGGTCTTCTCCCATTTTATGTGATGTATTCATTGCTGAGATAAAGTTTGTGTGCGATGTGTGATAGTGAGTGTACTAGCGTGAGTGCTTCATGAACTCTACATCGTATGGCGAGGTCGCAGTCAGAAATATGTAACAAATTGTTCGGTTATTGAACCACTCTATTTTGAGAGTGGGGATTCAGCTGAGTGGTTCTGTCTGTCGGTTCTCCGCTAGGTGACTAGGTACCGTATGTTGTGAGTTCGAACTCGATTGACAACACGTATTTCAGGCATCAGCAATCCGATGATTTTTGCTAGTGTTAAAGAGGCGTGCGCCTCGGGATTATGCAGATCATTGATCTTATACGATGCTTTTCTACTCTACCGTTTTGGGACTCATCGTTAAAGCTGATGGAGTAAACCTAAGTTTTATCGGTTATTTTTTGTAAAAAGTCAATAAATTAATTTTTCCCATAGAGTTTCACACAGGGATGGCGGCCGTTTTGAATTTAATCACCGGTAAAATATGTTGGGTATTATACGGTATGTTTCTCTGGTACCACAGTTTACACGGTGACCGCTGATTTTTATTCTTAATTTCGAAAGGGAATGATTTAAAGTTGCCATACAAAAAGATTCCAGCAAAAGTTTACGGCTTTCATTTTCGAGACGCGTACGACCTTAACATGACTTGCGATAGAAATTGTGATTTGTCCGTACTGATGATGATAAGATCAACATACTGCGTCGGCTCGGTACATAAAGATACGGGCCAAGATATGTTCAACTACGCCTGTAAATAGAGTTGAAGTCGCGTAAGCCACAATTTCGTGCCTTGCCTTATAAAATTTTCATTAATCAGTGTCAATTAACGGAATAGCCAAGTTTCCATTTGAACCCTCACAATCCGGTTTGGAAGAAAAAATCCCTCTTGACTTATTTAATGACTATCAATTAACGTGTTCTTGACCTCTCGTAACCCCTTCCCTTATAAATTGATTAAGTCCCTGAGGACGAGAGAACCGCCAAAGGTAAACGCCCGCGGGCGTTGTTTCTGGGACAAAATATATAAACTGCACGTTCGATCATTGTGAATTAAAAAAAAAAATCCATGCGTAAGACGTGAATCTTCCATCATACTTTAGGCGACAGCTTACACGATTTATAAGGAGACATTTCAATCGAAATATTAATATAAACATGTTCATTAAATATGGTAATAGCTTAATATGTTAAATAATCAAATAACGCATGTTACCAGCATAAGTGGACGATGACACTTAGTGTGATTTGCGCAACCTTTACCTACATGTAAGTTATCAACTAAGAAATTACCCTAAGGTTATATTCATCGGCTTGGCTAACATCTTCTCAAACATTGGACTTTATTGTACAGTTATACACAGGGACGTTAGCAAAGTTTCTAACTGTGTTATAGAAAAACGGGGCACTTGCATCCATCTCTCTCTCTCTCTCTCTCTCTCTCTCTCTCTCTCTCTCTCTCTCTCTCTCTCTCTCTCTCTCTCTCTCTCTCTGGTGAATGTCAACTTCGAGAAGTAGGCTTTTTTATGGAACCGACGTAAGTAAAAGTAATGTAACGTATTTAAGACATCTCTCGATAGAATATAAGTACCAAATCAGGTACAGCTGGTGCATCGTGGCTATTTGAAATGCGGTCTAGGAGTTTGTTAGGCGGAAAATGCCTCATTTGCTGTTTGATTGGATATACGGAAATTGGTGGTATAAAATGGATTGCTTCATGACTTCCAATCATAGTGTTCATCATTCAGGGTGATCGCCTGTGGAACATAAAAAAACATGTAGAATTACAGTTCGCTTGCCCTGTCTTAAAGTTCATCCGACTCCATACGAAATCCGTTGTGTATTTTATACAACAAACTCGAATAGACCCTTTAAACTCACGTAGTTAGGTCAGCTTAGTGTGTTTGTATGAAGTCATGGACAATCCGAAGACGAAAATGATATCTGCACGGCTCAGATATCATTTATTTTCTGTTTCACGGATGATATAATATATATATGTATATAGATAATTTACCATTAAAAACTTAAACTACGAAGTTATGATTACTTCACGAACGTGTCACTTTTCGACCCTGTAAGGAAATATGGGCCCTATCCCTAACTATGATAGTCTTCATAATTAAGGGCACTGGACGTAGAAAGAATGAAAGTCATGAAACCAAATCGCGGCGACGCGTATGTATCGCCAATGTCGGAGACTCCTTTCACATGCGCAATTTATTCAATACACCAGCATGGATGACTTCTAAATTCCCTCCTGCTATCTTGTTTGCATCAAAATCGATCTTCCAAGCATTACTTTTAGGTGCGATTTTCGGTCGAGTCTATCAAAGGAAGAGATATATTTCTGTCTACCTCTACTGTAAACTTGAAAGTGTATCGATCGCTGTGATTGGCTATCTTCTGCGAACTCGCAATCAGTTGAAACATTTCAATAATGGATGTACTATTTGCATGTGCATAGAAGGGGACTGTTGATCGGAATATTTGAGGAAACCTTAAGGAATGCTACGGTATGATCATATTTATTACCATACGTATCTGCGTAATGTGCCTTGGAAGAGGTGTTCGGCCTTTGTCTTCTGAAGTGTAAGAATTCGCGCGCGATGGAGCGCACACGGAACACGCTAGCCTTCGCATTTCCGTCATGCCTGAATACAGATGAAATTTACGGAGCAGGGTTCGTTAATTTTTACGGTCTTCCGGTGCGACGGATGATGACTGCCGAACCTAAATTGATGTCGATAACTCAATACGCGCCGCACGTCTGTAAAGTGTTTTGATTCATCGATGTTGAATTTAAACCACGTGACGGTTGGTGACTAAAAATGAAGAGAATTAGCGACCTCTAGAGTGAATGAAGCGATCGAACTTAATAGGTTTCACATGACATCGGATAACCGTTCAGATATTTACTTTCATTGTGAGCAGCAGTACGAATCTTTGTCAATATCGAAACACCACCGGCGCTCACTGTGATATTGTTAATGTGATGATCTCACAATCTCTGGCTTGTTGTAAATGACAATAATCAGTCAAGGATGGCAGTGAACATGAATTTCATAAGTACTCATTTTCGATCAATCTTGAACTGACCATGTTATCTCTCGACTACGTATTTACCAAGAAGCGCATAATCAATAACATGTCCCTGTGTGATACCCATTATCCAAACCGATGCAAAGGCATCAGAAAAAATTCACGGCGTGATGCATCGCGGAAGTGATAATTGAAACGGGCGATAAAATCACGTGACGATCATTGGTCAATTACTGTCAGAACAAGGAGGGGAGCGTGTTTGAATTCACTGGATACGAGAATGGTACTTTGATCGGAGAATGGGTAAGATAACTTGCAATCAAAGAAAGCGAACATTTTATAATATAAATTTATAATATTATTATTTTCATGGTATGCAATTTTTTAATCGCAAATATCGATCTTGCGACACACTGTTACGCAACACTGATCATCAGGATTTTTCCAAACTAGCCTTCATATTTGTTCCAAAATCAAATATTTACTATCCCGAGTCCTTGTGTGTCGATTTTTATCAAATTTGTGGATGAAATTACACGATTGAGAAATCAAAATCGATGCCTTATCATATTTACCGTCCTGCTTAAATCTTTTCAAGATAAACTCTTCAAAGGTTCCTGGGACACAAAAGCCCTAGATTATCTCATGATGTCTGGATGATGACAAAAATTGTTTCAGAATAATATTTTGTTTTACTCATGATAAATTTACCAACTTTAAGTGATAGTTCACACATTTCTACAAACCACAATAAGTGGAAAAGAACGACACAAGTTGTGGTGCCAGGTCCTATGTATGCTGACTTGCTGTTAGACTTAAATACCAAAAGCACTGACCTCTAGTAAACCTGGTGATTTGACCAAAGATAAAGTACAGTAATTCCAGCCTTTGTTGCGGAATACAGTCTAGATACCCCCAGCCCTACTTAAGGTAGAATGTGCCTCGGGGGCAGATATTCGGACTCTCAAACTTTTACAATTCTTTTCTGATCTACCACTTGTGGGGGTCATTTTAAAGCTGTTGGTCCAAAAAAACACAACCTTTTCAATGTTTGAATTTCAAATAACGGTAAATCTTGGGTACTTTGTTCCTCTTGTAACTAAATTTTGCGCGGTGACCCCCAATTTTTATTCTTGATTTTGAAAGAGAATGGTTGAACGATTTCTTGAGGAAAATTTGAGTAAAAGTTTGAGTAAAAGTTTAAGTCTTTCAGTTTCGAGGCGCGAACGGACGAATATAGGAAGTGGTAAAATAATTTATGGTATTTATCGGCGATAAATAAATTAACGACTTTCTGAAACAGCCGACCGTCACGTACGAAACAGCGTGGGTTTTTGTTTTAATTTTATATACGATCAATTTGAATTCATGATTTATTTTGCGAAGATTGCTCATGTCACGACGAACATCGACATTTCCTTTTTGCTGTAACAAAATTATAACATTTTTTCCTGAGGGCACAATTAAGCTGAGGTAGAACGCGCCTCGGGGATAGATATTCGGACTCGCAAACTTTTACAATTCTTTTCTGATCTACCACTTATGGGGGTTCATTTTAAAGCTTTTGGTGCAAAAAATCTTTTCACTGGATTTTTCGAAATTCGAAATATTATTTTTCTCCATTGAGTTAGTAAAGGGATTGCGGCCATTTTGAACTTTAAATATCGGTACATCTTGGGTAATTTGTTTCTCTAGTATCAAACCCTGCATGGTTACCTCGATTTTTATTCTTGATTTTGAATAAGAATAGTTGAAAGATTCCTTGAGGAAATTTTAAGCAAAAGTTTAAGTCTTCACTTTTTAGGCGCATACTACCTTAAGAACAGAATTGTTAAGTCAATGTGGTCTACAGGTCTATAGAACGTGTATACGGTACACAACATTCTACTATTGAAAACTGTGCATGCGTGCTGAATGACTCTAGCAACATCATGAACCTCGAAAGCTGTAGAGTAGAGTTAGGCCAGCTTGCCATGTGTTAAAGATGGACACTATCACTGGGTTGAACTTCAAACTTAGGAAGGTTGAATTTGGTCGGTCGTGTGTCTATTGTGCGAATGATAATACCGGGCAAACGATGAGATCCCTCCGTCACAAAATATACCTTCGCTTCATTGAGCCTTTCTGTGAAGCACAGAAAGTTAAGGCGACGAACGGTCATCATATCATATTGACAAAACCGTAAACCGGTTACTGTGCCGAAGAAACATTTTCCGATCGATAACTGGTTAGGACATTCAACCCTAAGGCTGTACTAACATTCATATTCAAACACGAGCAAAATGCCAGTGGCCAAAGACCGAACGGAGCGCCACTGCTGACTAGAAAACAAATAAATCGACATTGACTTTGGAAGACTGTATTGGACCTATATTCCATGACATAAAATTACACTCGCAATACGTAACTGCAGATTGTAGCCCAAAGCTAGCGCACTGATCACCTCTGAGACTGGAAATTCATAAAGAAAAATTTCAGTCGACGGTCGGATAATCGGTTGATTACACTGGGGGAAAGTAATGACGTGGGTAACAGATGCCGTCGTTGAAAATATGCACATCTCGATTCCCATAACGCTGGCCAAATCCAATTAAAGTTGTTTTGGAACAACTCAAGACGGGAGGAGTATATCAGAAGGTGAAGGCAGTACATTCAATCATTTTTTTACATCCATACTTCGTCAAAAATAACAACGTTAACGTGAGCACCCACTTTTTCTCAACTGTCAGTCGGAATAATCTCGGCTCAGTGACTGCAAGAGGGCGTTGTGTCTCGCTAAGAATCAGATGCGAACAGATTTTCTTATAGCTATCGTAAATTACAGACACCACATATTACATGTAGTTCGTTTATATTTTGGTTTTTGGGGGGGGTTTTGAAATACCTGGCGAACTACTCGCAACTTCACATCTATTTGAGTATGACGAATAACAGCTTGAGTTGAACGAACTTTTAAAGAGCGGTATTATATATTGCGTCTCGACTCCCGGCTGAATCAAGCAAATTGCACAGTGCGCCGTTGCCTCTAATGCAATGATTTGTATACACAATACCCAAATGAGATGCCTCGGAGATTTCTTTTACCATCGACCTCATCTTATTTTCACAAAGAGATGAGTTACAAACCCATACTCCGTATCGAAATTCAGACTTCGGTCTTTGAAACAAAGCGGAATGTTTCAGATAAAGTTTAGACAGGTACGTTCAAATGCACTGACTAGGCAATTTTCGAATATGCTGGTTTAGGGGCCCGTTTTAGCACTGCTATCAGTGCTAAAACAGTATTTTAGCATCGGTGGAATGAGCTCTCGTCCAGTCAGAATGGTGTATGGTAACATGATATGATATAATATGATATCCTTTATCTACATTGACAAAAGAGCGAAATTTACGGAACCTCAATTTTTTACAATTCTTTAATGATCCCCTCTTGATTGGGGGGGGGGGGTCGTTTTAAAGCTCTAAAAGTAAGCAAAATTTCCACAGCCTTAGTTTTCCGAGAATCTAAAATTTCACTTTCCCCACAGGTTAACTCTGGGATGGCGGCAATCTATATGTCAAATATCGATAAATGTCAGGCAATTTGTTTCTCTAGTACCAAATTTGCACGGTGACCCCTAATTTTTATGTTTGATTTTGGTAAGAGGGCGATTAAAGTTTCACTGAGGAAAGTTTGGGGCAAAAGTTAAAATCTTTCACTTCCGAGGCGCGTGCAACCTTAAATTGGGAACGTCTGTCCACGACTTGCCAAAAGATGTATTACAGACTCAGAATGGAAAGCGCTCATCCATCTGTTGGCTGTACAGGAATCAAACATAATAAACTGTTTAATTAAAACAAATCTTTGTAATGTCGTGCTTTGAGCATTAGATCAACGGAGCAATTGTGGCGGACTTTCATTCTTCTGTACATTCAATGAAGTTGAAAGAGATGTATATAGTGGGGGAGGGCATCAGCACTGTCTAGCAAATTAAGAGAACTCAATATGCTCATTAAGTGCAAAAATATGTGTAAATATTATCATCATATATAAATATACTTAATTCATAATAATTGGGTAATGCCATCGAAATATCTAAAGTATGACAATGTCTAGGGTGAACACGATTGGAACTACTTTGGGATAGTTGAATATTGTATTAATGTCGGTTTAATCTGCAAATATAAGCTCATCTGCTTTTCTCATTAAAAAAATGCACTTGATTTTATGAGGATTTGTGATATTGCAACAGTCAGCTAAAGAGCACACAAACTTTTTTAGAAATTTGAAAATTATAAAGATCCCATTCTCCCAAATTAGTTTTAATTGTGTTGGTGGTAGAATCAATAGCAACAGTTTCTATAATGGATTACACTTTCAGATGGAAAAAAAATTACAAAAAAAAATTTACTAGAATGTCTTTCTTGATACAAATAACCAAGAAAGGTAAAACGAACAAAAAAAGCCCAGTACAGTTTGCCCTGAAGAGAAGGGAGGTCAAATATCGAACAACAATGTTAAGAATGAAGTGCCCATTTGTCAAGTAAACTGTAAGATTGTTTTTTCTCTACTTCAGTGGAGATTGAACATTTCTTTGATGTAAAACCGACTTTTTTATGCTCGTTGACGACGGCTTAGTCCTAACATCATTTCCAGCATCGATGCTGTTGGCGCGCCGACGTGATTACTGCTGACGAGTTACGCTAGATACCCTTGACAACTTTATAGCTGGGATTTGTTTTCCACTGACTACACGTCAGTTCTGTAAGCAATCGGTATAATTTTGAATGGTAATTATAATATTCTGAATCCACGCCATCTGATTCGTTTAAGCTATAGGAATTAAATTCTGAACTAGGAGACGCTGACCCTGGACGGTGAATGATACACTTAGGTCATTTAAAGAAAATTCTTTGTTTGCCGTCATTGGACTTTTTAAAAACCTTCCAGCCAGCTAGGGAAAACAATAAACACAAACAAAAAACACAAGTGAAACATAAGCTCAATTTTCATTTGGTTTCCTTTGGTAAAATAGTATGTATATGCATGTATGTGTATACATTTGTTTGTTTGTTTGCATGTTTGTTATGTATCCAACGTTTTGTGATATTGTATGTTTGTTTGTTTATCTATTCGTTTATGTTTGTTTATTATTATGTATTTGTATGCTTGTTTGTATATTTGTTGATTTTTGTTAGTTTGTTTGTTTGTTGTTTGTTTGTTTGTTAGCTCACGTGTGTGAACACGTGGGCTAATGTCATAGCGATGTCTGTCTGTCTGTCCGTGTGTGTGTTTGTGAGTGTGTGTGTGTGTGTCTGTCTGTCTGTATACACGATAACTCAAAAACGCCTGAACGGATTAAAGTCAGATTTGGTAGACAGGTACCATATGCTACTTGCAAGAACTGATTAGATTTTGTTAGTGTGGCTTGCATATTAATGAAGTTATGCAAAATCATTTTTTTCCGTACAATGGTTTCCCTATGGAGACGGTAATGACAGTGTAGACATATATCAAGAAATACAGTACACAATTTCATTAAACTTTTCACAGATGACAATCTCAGAACATTATCATGATACTGTGAGTGACATGTCAATTATCTGCTCATTTGCATATTTAATGAACTTTTGTTATCAGTGACATAACTCTGAAATTCCTGCATCAAACTTGATGATACTTGCAACAAATAGTGATCTGATATATCTAATTATACTTAGAAGCATTGGGCAGTGTCAAGTTAATATATAGCTCATTTGCATATTTTATGAAGTATTGTAACTAGTCATATAACTCAGATATAACTGCACCAAATGTGATGAAATCTGCTACAGATACTGATCCGACTGATATCTAGCTCTGGTGTAAAGCATTTAGTAGTGTGAAGTTAATTAAGGGTTCATTTCCATATCTAATGAACTTTGTGATTAGGTATATAACTCTGAAATTACGGCCCCAAAGTCAGTAA
Organism: Ptychodera flava; assembly: GCF_041260155.1. NCBI lineage: Eukaryota > Metazoa > Hemichordata > Enteropneusta > Ptychoderidae > Ptychodera > Ptychodera flava. Next base: position 20,253,482 of record NC_091944.1, on the reverse strand, counting down.
AATCGGGTACAGATATTGTTCTGATAAATATATAATTGTACTGGGAAGCATTTGGCAGTGTCAAGTTAACAAATAGCTCATTTGCATATTTTATGAAGTTTTTAATTAGTCATGTAACTCCAAAATAACTGCACCAAATGTGATGAAATCTGCTGCAGATACTGATCCGACAGATATCTAATTGTGGTGTAAAGTATTCAGTTGTGGGGAGTTAATTAAGGGTGCATTTGCATATTTAATGAACTTTGTAATTAGTGATATTATTCTACAATTACAGCATTAAATTTGATGAAACTTGCTACAGATGTTGATCTGATAAGTATTCAATTGTACTGAGAAGCATTGAGCAGTGTCAAGTTAATAATTAGCTCATTTGTATATTTCATGAAGTTTTATAATTAGTCATATAACTCCGAAATAACTCCATCAAATGTGATGAAAACTGCTGCATATACTGATCCGACAGATATCTAACTGTGTTGTAAAGCATTTAGTAGTGTGTAGTTAATTAAGGGTTCATTTGCATATTTAATAAACTTTGTAATTAGGTATATAACTCTGAAATTACGGCACCAAATTTGGTGAAACCTGCTACAGATATTGATCTGATAAATATTTAAGTGTGCTATGAAACATTGAACAGTTTCAAGTTAATTTAGGGCTCATTTGCATATTTAATGAACTTTATAATTAGTGATCTTACTCAAAAATTACAGCATTAAATTTAATGAAACGTGCTACAAATGTTGTTCTGATAGATATGTAATTGTTCCATGAAGCATTGAGCAGTGTCAAGTTAATTAACAGCTCATTTGCATATTAAATAAAGTTTTGTAATCAGTGATTAAAGTCTGAGAGTACTGTGCGAAGTTGATAAAACCTGCTACTTATAGTGATATAACAGATATCTTATTGTTCTGTGAAGCGTAATACTATTAATGAACCTGTTGTAAAACACGTGAGCATATTCAGTTCACATCTGGTTTTTTGCTTGTTGGTATGCTTGTTTATTTGATTTTTCCTGGTTCCCTTGTGGTTTAACTTCAGCAGAGCGGAAGCTCGCGTAAATTAATTCATTAATCACTTCCTTCGAATCACTTCATTCAATGACCGTACTTTTCGATGGAAGATGTTCAACCCGAAAGATTTTTCAGATTACGATATGAATACATTTAGCCGAAAGCGCTTAAAACGATCACGGCGCAACCCAGGCCAACGAAACGAACGCCCACGTCATATGTACTTACGTGATTAGCTTTATTCGTTCCTTCAAACTGCCCAGGTCAAAAGCGTACTAATAATAAAATATGTTAGATGAGAACAGTACTTTTTTGCGTAAATGCAACATCTATATATTAAAAAGGGTTAGGGAAAGAAACTTCAGTAAACAAGCCCATAGATGTATTTTTTCACATTCACAATTGAATAAGGTTCTGGGTGTTTTAGTTTGAAGAAATCATTCTTGACAGCGCTTCACCACTGGTCACCCAGTGCCACGCTTTGATGGTGTACCGCCGTCGCTATTACACAGGTGGGCCAGTAACTTTCAATTTGTCACAAGTATTATTACGTATTCGAAGGATATTTATGCCATGCAAACGACGGTCACATTTATCCATTTACGGTGGGAAATTTACGTTTCGAAGAAGCTGGTTCAGGGAGTCATGCCCGCGGCTCCAGTTTTTTGAAAATGATTATTGGTGGCGCCATTGCTTTTCCTCGTTTCCGTGTGTCCTTTTCAGATTGAAAGCGGATAATCGATTTTGGAGCTGATTCGTGTAGTCATACAAGGAGCGACGTCAATCTGATAACATGACGGGAACATTTCTAAATTCTGCCCATATTTTGCTGCCAATTATCAGAGCTATTTTAGCTCGTTCTGCCGAGCTCAATTCTAATCTCCCAGATACAAAACTTAATTTACTTTGATTGATTTGACAGTCAAGTTAGTGCATTCGGGGAAAACTGCAAACTATCAGCAGATTAAGGTTGTTAATGATTTTGTGTAGGTGTAGATTATGAAAATAATACACAATAGTTGGTCTTGTCCACCCTTGCCTTGGTTTCATGTTATTACTAAACCGCCACTTTCATGACAAATTCTTTCCGATTCAGAAATTTTAATAAGTATAATATGCTTAAAGGTATACAGCCATCTGTAATCTAAATATGCCCATATATGGTCAAAGGGGCGTTCCTTAGTATTCAAAATGCCCATGTGAGGGCGCTGTTTTTAAAAAGCGACCATCTGCTTAAAATCTGTGATAGGTTAGACTTTCTCTTTCCATGGTAACTGTGGCAAAATTGGAACAGGTGACAGTATACCTTTAATACCGGAGAGAGAGAGAGAGAGAGAGAGAGAGAGAGAGAGAGAGAAAGAGAGAGAGAGAGAGAGAGGAGAGAGAGAGAGAGAGAGAGTACACTGACGTATTTCAAGCATTATGTTGGTGGCACATGATGTAGTCTGGCAACCATAAAGCTTTTCATTCACTTTGTCGTTGTTCGCTTTTGTCAAAAGACTGGTGAGGAAGACATGTAGTTAGAATGACGTAGTCTTCAGTGATTCGTACTTAAAGGCACGTGAGCTGCAACTTTTGACATTATGTTCTTGATTTTATAATTAGATTAAACTTAGTTCATAGAAGTGTTCTTACTCAGCGATGTTTACTCAAGTATAATTACCCACTGAGTGGGATGCTGCATGGGGAGGTTTCAGTAAGACAAATAATAAACGGGTGCCGCACCCAAATATGGCCGCCCCCATACAACTATGATAAACAGCGTAAATGGCAACCCACTGAAAGGACGGGTGGTTTCTTTGACAAGAAATTCTCCGTTTTTAGATAACATGGCAAGATTTTGAAAATGGCGGGAAATTTAAAATGAACAAAAATCTGTTCAATTTCTGGCCTATTCTGCCACATGCGAACGTTGTTGAGGAATAGTTAATGTCTATATCGTTCACTTTGCAGATTGCAATGAATATCTGAGGAAATCGGAGGGACCTTGACGGTAGACAAATTTTTCAGAGTGGCAGCTCATGGGCCTTTAAAACCCTTCGAATTTATGCCATGTTATTATTTCGTCCACATCCACAGACATATCAAATTGCACGGAGATTCATTCAATAAATATAGACTTTACAGCTGAAATGCGGTTTGGCTAATAGATGGCCTCTTGTCAGCCTTGCTGCATCACTCGAAGTCTGGAATGACACTCATCTAAATGCGTTCTTACCGTGCAGGTACATAACCCAAGTCGTAATGTTTTATGTGCATGTACAATGACATGCTTTTTTGACACTCAAATATATGACAGGCAGAGCAAAAATAGCCACAATTTTGCCCTCATCAATCGACAACCCATGAGTTTTAATCAAAGTCAAATGTCATATGGAAAGAAACGCAAGGGAATATTGTTTCGTATATTACCTAGGTTCTATGATATTGCAGTATCAATTACGGCGCCTGACAGCTCCAGATCACCAAAGACCTATCGTAAGTGATTACCCTGTAATTCCTTGATTTCGAGACCTTTTCCTGTACAGTGCTTTAACTCTAAAGCCCGTTAAAATGAACAAGACTTTCATTTTTCTTCAATCACACCCGTTCGGTTTCTCGTATTTTTCGCCGACGCATGCGTTTTTCTGTCGATCTAAGAAACCGGTGTGTGCTATTTGCAAAATCTTTCGAATTTTATGTTCTCCTAAAGCCTACTGTCGCTGAATGTCAAAGAAGACCAACATAGGGTTCCGTTTTTTTTCTCTTGAACATATATGTCTGTCCCTCACCTGAGAGATATAGCGCCCGTTTATTATATACGGCCTTGGAAATGGCGATCTGTTTCTGGCAACGCACGGCAAGAAGGGGGTAATAAACGGACGTTATATTCAGAATAAGGACGAGGTAATAGGTGTATTGTAACACTCCAGATGCTCATGGTGTTCCTTGTAATTGTTATTGTTTTGATACATGCACTGCAACAGAACACACAGAGGTGTGCCGATCGAGTTGTACACAGCGTCACAACGGTGCCACTTTGTTGACAAAAAGACAAAAAAATCACCGGACCGTACAGAATGATGTCCTCGGTTGAACTTGAATCTTTGTTGTCAATTGACTCAATGGAATGGGAGATCTTGCTCTTCTTGTCCCTTCTTAAAACCGAAGCCTTTCACAAGGCTGCAGACGACCCCAAGCTTCAGACGACAAACTGTACATGGTCACGTGACTAGGCACTTTTTTTTACGAACTGTTTCCCAAGGGAGATTAGTTTCTGAGAAAATACAACCTTTAACGTCACTTTTTTCGAACAAGTAGGCAGTAGACTAATCGATTTATTGTCACGTGATTTCGTATGGGGGAATGGCGACAACTTGAAGAATGAGCGCCTATACCTGGTGTTTCTGGTAATGCACTGTTATGCGGGTCAGTAAAAAGGCGCTACAGCCTGAACAAAGACAAGGTTAATAATCGTGCAGGCGGATATATACGAAAATAAGATACAATGTACGATATATGACATGAACCGCAGGGCGAGTAACTGTATTGGACGAATTGTACCTAATATCAAAATAAAAGTACTGGCACAGAACAGCAGCAGGACATGTAATTTGTTATAGGCTATTACACTTATTATATTATATCAGTGATTCAAGTACGCCAATGTGTCGAGAGCTCACGCCAGCTGTGGTAAAAATAGCAATATTCAAATGCTCAAATGGGCCCTTCAACCAGCATAGAATGGTAATGTCGAGACGAAAAGCGTTAGACAGCAGGAAAAATCGGCATTACAACAATTACAGAATGAATAAATACATGGGGATAATTCAAAGTTTAGTGAACGTTTACAAATGTTCCTTGTAGAACTGCCTTATTAAAAGCATTTAGCTCCCGCTCCGCCATGCGTATTCTCATTTTGATTTTGTCGCCTGCGCAATAGACGTATACCTCTAATACTCTCGTCAAGTTGGTTCCAGGTGCTTGAATTTTGTTCAATGACTGTCGCTAAAATTTTTATTCTGCTTTTTCCTTCTGGATGTTAAAGCTACGTCTAAAACACTAAAAAATGATGCAATATAATATGTGTTTCTATTCGCAGGCGGGCATTCTGTCGATTTATATGCTAACAAGGACGCAACCCGCAATGCCTTGTGGGAAGTTTACTGGGTGAATTGTACGAAGCAGTCAAAGAGGTGCCACTTCGTTCATAGAAAGTAGCAAAATATTCTTTGTATTCAGATTGACGCCCTGCGTTTCATTTGAATCTTTGTTGTCCTTGACGAGCTCAAGTTTTTTTGCCGTTGGAATGCAGAATCTTGGCTCGTCGCTGATCGTGAACTTACCCTGACCTACTGTCGTTGCAAAGCTGCAGAAAACACAATGCACATGGTTACTTTTAAAGAAACAATTGCTGGGAGAAACCAGCAATATAATACCCCTCTGACGTCACTGTTCGAGCCGGTGGCGCTATTAGCTATCTTCTCAGCTCTCTTCTCGTCAAGTGACGTGTTCTAACATGACACTATGAATATTTGGTGTGTTGTACTGGCCGTAATTAAATCCCTATAGAGGGAGTGAATAAGTCTAACCCTAACCCTAACCCTAACTTAAGCCTAACCCTAACCCTAACCCTAACCCTAACCATCGGAAATACATATCGACAAACAAACAAACAAACAAACAAACAAACAAACAAATAAATAAACTGCTCTTTATTGACATATATTAACAAAACAGCTTTTCGCTGTTATTTTATTAAAAATAACAAATAAACAAACACAAACACAAATAAACAAGGAGTACGAGTCCCCTGTGGTACAGCGAGTACATCGTGCACAAACCATCAAAAGCCATAACAATGTAAACATTTGGTTTGTCCTAGAACACCTATCATTTTGTCTTATTTGCGCTATAGCACCAGGTTTATTATCCCTTGTAGCCTTCATCTCTCGCAAGCTTCCTTGTCTATACAAGTATACTGCTTACATACAATCTTTGCAACATGCACTGAATGTAAACGAGATCGGAACTGTGTTTGGGTAATCGCATCACGCAATATTTTTTTAAATTTTTGACTTGGACTACAAATGTTATAATTGACACTCGGTCGTCATTTTCTTCAAAAACGAACAGACTGTGAATGACAAGGAAGAAAACGAAAATTTGTCTTTCGATTTGTGTCGCAATACGGGTACTCCTAAGTAGCTCTACCGTGATTGCAACGGATTAGCAGTCCTGTAAAAGTCGGCAATCGCACGTAATTTAATCACAGTATGCCCCAAGGTAGGCTCGCTTGGAAACTTCCGTGATATATTTTGCTTCGAGGTATCGAAGCATGAAAGACTTTAATTAAAGATCCCATGATGAAATGAGCTTTTAGAAACGGTCACATTGATGTACGGTAAGGACCGACTGCTTGCATCTGATATTGTCAGGGGAAATAATTTATAATTAAATTTTACAGTTACTTACGCAATTCTCGAATCGCAACCTTTTTTTACATTTGGTATGGTCGCTTTCTATTCAATTACTGATTTTTATAAAAGAAAATTTATCTTAACTAATCGCTTTACTCAATGCTTGCCTATGCCACATCTAATAATGACGAAACAACCGCGTTTATGTATTGCAATGGTCACATTCTATATCAAATCGTAGAAGGTTGAACCCCAAATGGTTCTTCGTACTAATTAAATTTGGGTTTTTTTGGTTTTTTCGTTATAACGGGCTCTGCATGAGAAAACGTAAGACAAAAATTTGAACTTTGAACAAAAATTAGAACGCGCCACGGGGAAAGATATTCGGACTCTCAAACCTTTACAATTCTTTTCTGATCTACTACTTGTGGGGGTTCATTTTAAACCTCTTGGTGTAAGAAAACTTTTAACTTTCTTAGTTTTCCTAAAATAATATTTTTCTCCATAGAGTTAATACAAGGATGGCGGCCATTTTTGTTTCAAACGTCGATAAATCTTGGGTAATTTGTCTCTCTAGTGGTGAACTAGTACCAAAATTCGCTCGGTGACCCCCTATTTTTATTCTTGATTTCAAATAGAATGGCTGAAATATTCCTTGAGGAAAGTTTGAGCAAATGTTTAAGTCTTTCACATTCACGAGACGCATGCTACCCTAAGCTGTGGCGTAAATTCACAGCAAGCGACCTATATTTTTAATATTATGCGGAACGAACTCATGGCAATTCCGAACCCTTTCAACAACAGTCCCTTTGGCTATCCTGTCTCCAGTCTTTGGCAGCTGCTCCCAGAATCCTCAAGAGAAAACTAGGGTCGTCTGATCGAAGCACTGGCCATTCCGAATCGTTGATCACCCAATTTCGTGTACTCTCAGTCAGGGAAGCCTAGAAATCATTGTTTGGTTTCTCCAGTAGACGTCAAGTTACGAAGAGTTACGAAGAGTAAATATATCTCCTCATTACATTGCTACGACACACAATTTTAAGGTCAGCCATCTCGGCCTTAATAACCTGAAATATTTTTGCATTCGTTTCTTAACTATTATATAGGCTATATTCACAGACCTGAGTACATAGGTACGTAAGTACATACATACATACATACATACATACATACATACATACATACATACATACATACATACATACATACATACATACATACATACATACATACATACATATGTGGTTATGATTTAAGATGCCGTATAATTTCATTATGTCTCTTTATTCAGTGTTTTAAAATCATGCATACTTGTTTTGTTTGTCTCTATCACTGGACGTGTCCATTTTGTTGCCATCGCCGCAATATCTTTTTTGACGGTAATACATACGAACATTTACGGGCTTACTCTATAGTCACCACACACGTTCAGCACCATAATTTATGACTTTTGTCGCAGCGCATGACGGGCAAAGGCACAAGAATAACAACCGAGGGGGTTATTTTCAGATTTGATTTCTTCAGTTAAAATCCCGAACGAATTTCAAACGAAGAAAAGGGAGAGTGTCTTGCAGGCATCGACCTAAGAGAAGCATATGTAATTGAAGCTAATTTGTTTTTTGATAAAAAACGTGACCAGAGAAACAAAATAAATCTAAGTTTTCATCGTTTCATTGGAAAAGTCATCGAAAGTTATTTATATAGAACGCTGTAACTATCTTTAGCTGTCAGTAATCTCAAACTATATTTCCACAATTTGTAGCTACGAACATCAAAAAGAATACAATTTCTCCTAACATCAAAGTTTAAAGATATCACAATGGGCATTTGGAGATTAGTTTGCTACATAGTGAGCGAACGCGGAACACGAAAGAATTATCATGCTTTGATAGAGTCATGGACATTTTGATGGAGTGAGAGAGCGTTCCGATCTCGGAGTCGGTTCGTGATAAACGCACAGCATGTTTGCGGTGTGTTTTTCAAAGACGCTCATTTGCGCGGATTGATGGCTTCAATTACGCGTGTTTGTCAAGGTACTCTGTCACGACTGGAGAGTGATTCTGTGAATTCCCGAAACAGGGAAACCACAAGTTGTACTCAGCGAGTAATGGTTATAACTAGAACAGAAACAGCGTGAAATATGTAGGACAATTGCCATCGATCAGCTAAAACACCAGCACGGGCACTGCATTATTTTCAATCAAATCGGACCCGTAGGGTTACAATGTCCGTAAGAGGTGACACGTTTTGGCAAATTATGGTGATAACCCAATTATTGAATGAGAATTTGATGCCGCGGATGAGAATACAGCAACTTTGATCAGATCCAAATCATGTTGCTATCACTCTAGTTCTGGCCTCGCGAGATGTATTCCCTCCATCAGCCGCCTTCCTTCGGGTTGATCTGACATATTTTTGATTTCAAAGAGAGTGGCTGAAATATTCCTTGAGGAACGTTTGAGCAAAAGTTTAAGTCTTTCACTTTCGAGGCGCATACTACATTAAGCATAGACCCTTGAGTCTCGCTTCAGAGTCTATTTACGTACGTCTAGGTACGTAAGTAAGACTATATCATGATTTTCCATCATTCTATACTTGTTATATCATCCAACAGGCGGTTAGTAACCACCGCATTACTGTAAGTCAAATAAAAGAAGAGTCTTATAGAAATTACCAGGTCAAGTCAGGGTCTCTGCTCACCTTCTTCCGATTTCAGATCTGGAGGTTTCAGTTGGTCGGTCTTGTCCGGATCTTGAACTCGCCATCGTTTGAATGTCCTAATGTGGGCAACTTGCTTCAGCGACGGCAATATCATTGCTAAATTCCCGAACCTCTTATGCAAATACCTATGAATACCGATGACGTAAGCGCGTTCATACATTTTCACTTGATGTTATGAAATTCGAACCAATGTATTCTGAATGAATCAGTATTAGTTTACTTCAATTACTGGAATGATTTTCATGCATGCACAGAGGAGTCTGGTTTGAGAGAGAGAGAGAGAGAGAGAGAGAGAGAGAGAGAGAGAGAGAGAGAGAGAGAGAGAGAGAGAGAGATTATTCCTAAGGGTTATTATTTGTTGTCGAAATAGATGACGATATCTAATCAGCACGAAATAAATAAAGTAAAAGTAAATTAAGGTAGTATGAGTCGCGAAAGTGAAAGTCTCAATTTTTTTCTCAAACTTTGCTTAGGGAATATTTCAACCATTCTCTTTCAAAATTTAGTCTAAAATTCGGGGGTCAAGCCGAAGAAAAAAAACTGTGCTGTTCTGATGACCTGATCTACCCTATTTTTTAACCTGCCGACCCTAAACGTTTTAGAGCTACGTAAATACGGAAGTAAAAAAAGAAAAGACAAACCCGTAAAATCCCGCGCTCGTTACTTGGCGTTCGTAGCTTGGCATTTGATTTTCACTTGAACGAGGATGTCGTTTATGTTTTTATTCCTTTTATATGTATGATACATTTTTTCTGGAAATGTTGTGAAATATTTTGGAAAAAATCCTGCCGAGTTACCTACCCTATTTTTGAAAGCCATGTTATCGGAACAGCACAATTTATTTTTTTGGCCTCACACTGCAAATTTTGGTACTAGAGAAACAAATTACCCAAGATTTACAGATATTTGAAATTCAAAATGGCCGCCATCCCTGTGTTAACTCTATGGAGAAAAATAAAATTTTCGATTTTCGAAAAACAAATGTGGTGAAAAGTTTTCTTACACCAAGAGATTTAAAATGGGCCCCCATAAGTACTACGTCAAAACTGTCAAAGTTTGAGAGTCCGAACGTCTGTCCCCGAGGCGCATTCAACCTTAAAGGGATACAGTCTTCGGAACTGCGCTCAAAGGTCGTATGGGACCCATACGACCGATGTAAACACTGTATCCAAGGTACGATGGTGGATGATGAAAGTTAAAACAAGTCCGTCATAATCTACATCGTATAATTTAAATGTTGCAGCTATGATGATGAGGTGCATCTAGATATCGAGCACGAAATACATTCTTTATAAACAAGAAACTCGCACAGGCGCAGTTCCCACGACTGTTTCCCTTTAAGTATAACCAGACGTTTGCTATTCTACTTTTAAGGTGGAATACGCCTCGGAAACAGATGTTCGGTCTCTCAAATTTTTACAATACTTTTCCGATCTGCCACTTTTAATGGTTCATTTTAAAGATTTTTAAGTAAGCAAAGTCTTAATTTAGTGCTTATCGAAAATTTCATTATTTTTTAACAGAGATAGCGGTCATTTTTAACGTCAAATATTATAGATGGTAAATGTTAAGGTTAAATGTTCACTTTTTTGTAAAGGATATAACTCTGTGTGACGACTTGACAAAAAGTTATGAAACTTGCCATAAATGTTGATGATACAAAGATATCACTGTAGTTAAAGACATTTAGCGATTCCTGTCGGCCGCTATTTGCACAATTAAAGATATTTTAAATAACTCTGTGTATCAACGGTTGCTTAGTCAAAATTTTGATGACATTCGGTACATATATTGCTAATAATAACATATGAATGTACGTTAAGACATATTGCAGTGCAATATCAAATTGATATAAATTTGCATATTTAAAGCGCAGTGGTCTTCGCGCTGCGCGTGCGTGATTTTTTTGTTGATAAACATAAATTTTTGTAAACATAAGTCTTCTCAACTTCAATAGGAGTGAGATGGGAGCGGTCCCTCACTTTGTTAACGCCTTTGTAAGACTCAACATCATGCAATAGTAAAATATTAAGATCGGAAACGAACTTCAGTGGTGTATTTTCTATCTATAAACTCGTGTAGAGCTACGAACATTGGGACACTACACTCAGTACGTTTTGTCGCTGAGTTTACTGCACGCAGACACAGTGAACAAAAAGCTTTGATCGCGCGCGTTCACGCTGGTTGTACACAATGCTATGTACAGTACAGTGAAAATACATAACTAAAATGATCAACATTGCCTATATATGTAGACCAGCAACAAGCACAATGCCTAACACAAAAGTTACACTCAAGACCATGATCGGCAAGCCAGAGCAGGACAGGGGAGATGTTGTTGGAAGACGGTCACCGCATTGACGTACACGGATACAGAGAATCCGGTCCCACAACGTACCGGCCCGCGACGACTTGGCCCACAACCAACTGTTGATCACCATGTCTTACTTCTCCTAGTATTACGTGGTAAGAAATAGTAAAATGACAGGAAACAATAGACAAAACGAGCGGGTTTTCGCGGCATTTGGCAGGAAAATTGCACGGCTACACCGTGCATAGACGTATCGAGAGATCCTGTGCCCCGGTCCTGTGCACGGTCATGGCAGTGATCCAACCGCTAGCTGGTGTAGGCCTACCGGTGCTGGGCAAACTTCGATGTTGTACCTCCTGATTGCCGGGTAGGTCTGAATCCTCTTTCAAGTGAGATAACCCCCACATAACAAGAAGACCTATGAAAGGTCCTTCGCTTGACTTGATACCTGTACTCGGAATTCTCGTTTGCACCCCCAAACGGGGTAAACTTTGTAGTTGAGTTGGATTCTCCACAGCCGAGTGTAGCGTGTCATATACCCGGTTTGACACGGACGTTCATACAGACCACGGAACGGAACAGATGCAGAGATGCTTCTTGCTGCAGCGGGCATTGCTCTGCGAGCTGTAGATTTCTGTAGTTTGGGTTGTTGTCTTTGTACTCCTGTCGGGCCTCTTGAAATGAAAGCTCTCGTCCTTGCTAGTGATGTCGAAAACTAGAGCCCGGTCGTTGATAGTCTGTTGGCGTATACATGCGTACATGCGTACGTCTATAGCTCTATGGCTCGAGCGATAACAGTAGCCGAGCCCCATTCAACTGATTCAAGAAAATCATGAGCAAATGTGATCTCAATCCAGCGTGCAATTATTGTTCAATATTCAGCAGGTATTTAACTTAGATTAATTGACCTTTATTGCGTGTTACATTTGGTTAGTCGGTATGGTTGTGACAGATCAGCAGCCATTTTAACAAGCGGCAATATCGCAAACATTACAATCAACCCGTAACATGTGCGGCGTTCTTGGATTTGTTTACAACAGAGGGGGACCCCTCAGGAGGATGCGCAGCGCGACGACCACTGCGCTTTAACTAACTTTCATGAATAGGGATACATGTCTCTGAAAACAACGAAATTTGATGAAATTTGCTATATTTATAAAATATACAAGGACTTAACAGTAGCTAACAGCAGGTCTATGTCAGCTATGTATCAACGGCGATCACATCGACCTTGATGAAACTAGCTGCAGATCTGATATTGCTCCTATGAGTGATCTGAAACACATAGAGCACTTCCATGTCACATAATTGATAATTTGCATATCCAACAAAGTCCAAAAATTTTGCTTTTATCTCAGGAATCGCTGCATCAACCTTGATGATTTTTGCTCGCCATGTCGATCATAACAAGAAACGGGCACAGTGTCCGAGAAAATGAAAGTACATCCACAGGAAATCTGCGCACTCCACATATATACCGTAACATGGGGTCATCTTCGCTTCACATCTGGTTTTTATATCACGTGACTTTAAAGAATTATCCTGAATGTTAGGCTGTGAGTGTCGTGAACTTACACGGGCCTTTTGAACAAATATTTTAGTGTTTTGTGTCTCGTAATCATGGATTAGAATAAGATTGGGACCTACACTTGCACTGATCAGAAAGTCTTTATAAATGTTTGAAGCGCTATCGTCATTGATTGCATCATCCTTGGGTTACATTCCCGGTATAATACCGTAGATACAGTGGGCGTTTGTGGCAATTCCATACCCACATCAGTCGCGCAATCTTGCATGGTTCCTGTTTTTGTTTTTTTGTCAAAGGTGTCGCATTCTTGGCAAACAAGTATCATTAAGATTCTCAAGATGCTACATTAAAAAAAGATAAAGAACGTTATGGTCCATTTATCAAAGAAATGTTCAGTCCAATCTAAAGACATAATTGACTTGATGTCAAGCGAAAAGATCAAACCCTATACATATTGACTTTTTCAATATTGACGTTCAGTTGACATGTACTTGCGTCACTGGTTTACAGGTCAAGTCCAGTAATTGAATATAGCTCTGTCTATTCACATAAATACGATATCTTGGGTAAGACAAAACGATAAAATGTTTACTATAGAGTGACCGACTTTTCTCTTGCCTTGACGTACAATCTGTCCTTTCCAGATGAGTCACGGAAAATCAGAGTAAGTATATGTCAGAGTACTAATGGATGCGAATTAAGACCTAATTCTCTAAACAGTGTTCTCCACAGGGAATACCCATATCCTGTATTTAATGTTGCTGACCACTTTTGTGGCCTGCGGGTCTGAAAGCTTATTGAAGTCAATCCTGCGCTAATCCTTTAGGTAAAAGAAAGCTTCTAACACCGTCACAGAGTTCTGCCTCTTGTGATAAATGGTAATGACAGTCTCAGACTCTCTCTCTCTCCTCTCCTCCCCTCTCATCCTCTCCCCTCTCTCTCTCTCTCTCTCTCTCTCTCTCTCTTCTCTCTCTCTCTCTCGCTCTCTTCTCTCCCTCTCCCTCCCTCCCTCCCTCCCCCCTCTCTCTCTCTCTCCTCTCTCTCTCTCTCTCTCTCTCTCTCTCTCTCCCTCTCTCTCTCTCTCTCTCTCTCTCTCTCTCTCTCTCTCTCTCTCTCTCTCTCTCTCTCTCTCTCTCTCTCTCTCTCTCTCTTCTCTCTCTCTCTCTCTCTCTCTCTCTCTCTCTCTCTCTCTCTCTCTCTCTCTCTCTCTCTCTCTCTCTCTCTCTCCCCCCCCCCGCCGATAAACTTTGAAAATCTTCACGTGGTTAAATAGTGCTCAATACCTGTTTTGGCAGAGCATTTTACTGTAAAAATTGATGACAAGTTGAAATCAGAATTTGGGCGCTACTCAGTTTCAGGCTACGACATTCGTCCTCTGTAGCGATCATGAGACGAATTGTTCAACTAATCTTATCCTAGTAACGGAAACATTCGTCGGAAGATAAGATCTGTAAATCAATTCATCTGATTTTGAAAGAGAATGGTTGAAAGATTCCTTTAGGAAAGTTTGAGCAATAGTTTAAGTCTTTCATTTTCGAGGCGCATACTACCTTAAGATGATTTCTAATAGAGTGGGAAGGGATCTGTATCATAAAACAACAAAATTTGTGGAAAGTGCATTGAAAGTTAAAAGAAACGGAACTGGAATTGAAATAATTTAATACATCGACAATTGCCTAAAGTTACCGGATAACTTTTGTCTCAAAGGTCCGACGTTCAGAAACTTACGCCTTTCCAGATGTCCCTCACTGATACGACGTGCACGTGACAAACTCAGCTTCCTAATAAATGAAGTCATAAATCCTGATGTACTTGACTTATTCAAAACTTCGTTTTCCAGAACGTTTGCTCGCTGATGTTCCATCGACAACGATGATATGTGCGGCCGAACGCTATTGGTCTGACAGCTTTGACGATGCGATGTTCATTTAACCGCCTGGATATTTAGCATATTTATATATATATATAATGCACACGGCGTGCCCACACACATTTAAGACACGTTTGTTGCAACCTTCTCAAGCAAATTCTTTGGCAAGATGTACAAGAACGAGACGAGCTGTGCCGATGTATTCACTCAAAATTACACAGTGGCAGCCAACGATTCAGACGAAAATGTGGAACTACCAGCATTACCACGTGGAACTGTTCTTTCTCTTAGCATTGTTTTTGCAGCCGGTGTTTTCCTGTCTGCCGTCAGCAACGTCGTTGTTGCCTGTGTGATCATCCTAGGCAACCACAAGTCGCGGTCTTTCAATGTATTCCTGTTCAATCTGACGATTTCTGACTGGACCCTGAGCACCATCTGTCTCCCGTTTCTCTTCGAGTCGACTCTGACTGTGGAATGGAAATTCGGCAAGGTCATGTGCACTGCCGTGCCCTTGATATTGAAGGTAGGGCCGCATCTCTTGCAAGAACAAAAAAACCCGTACACTAGATACGCTGTCATAAGCGTTTAGATGCTCTAACATTTAAATTTCCCCTGATATTTTATCAATAGAAATGAATTTTGTAAGGTGTAACATGTATAGTATATTTGCTAATGTTGGGTATCGATATTTTGATGATAAATTTATTTCTGCTGTCTTCATGCTATGTGCAATACGCTCGGCATCAATTGCATCGATATGACGTCGCACTGACAACGATCGACGCGAGCGATTTTGTTCACGAACACCGGGCGAGAAAATCAGTGTGAAAATGCATCAGCTGCACGTAACCTGTCGGCTTGATGACAGTCACGATAACCATTATGTAACGTTCTAATTTGGCACATTCGAACATTGTTGATTGTGTTATGGTGTCTTTCTACTCATTTAACAGCGGATGACTTGACAACTGACCTAAGGTAGAACGAATTCTCGATTTTCTACAATTCTTTTCTGATCTACCACTTGTTTGGGCTTATTTTAAAGCTCTCGGAGAAAGAAATATTTTAAGCGTCGTAACTTTTCGAAAATCCAAAATTTAATTTTTTCCAATAGAAATAATACAAGGATGGCGGCCATTTTGAATTTCAAATATTGTTAAATGTTTGGTTATTTGTTTCTCAAGTCCGCAAATTTGACCCTGGGTTTAACCGTTGATGTCGTAAGCGAATTGTTGAAAGTTTCCTTTGGGAAATTTTCAGCAAATGTTTAATCTTTTCACTTTCGAGGTGCAGGTGCGTACTATCTTAAGGCTTTCAACAAGCTGTAAGCAAAAACGATCACTTATCTTAGGCCAGGTTAATCTTATGACAGTACTTCTTGGAATAATGCACCATGTTACTCATTCAGTCCAAGTACATGACGTCCCTTGCGACTACTTAATCGCCCTCCAGATCGCAAATCCCTCAATGCCAATGAAGACTTTTTTGCTACGTATACCTTGATGTATAAGAGCTGAGCAATTAATGTCGTGAATATTGATAACGAGCTTTTCTATCAAGCCCCTTTCGAGCAATGAAAGAACTATTAGTTGCACAAATGCAAAGTTTAACTGCATAGCATGCGAACTGCTCGTGCAGCAGTTCCCCTTCACAAAGGCTGATTATTACCTAGTTTAATAGAACCGACAAAATCTAAGAAGGATTAAAGTATACTGTCACCTGCTCCAATTTTGCCACATTACCATGGAAAGAGAAAATCTAACCAATCACAGATTTTAAGCGGGTGGCCGCTTTTTAAAAACAGCGCCCTCACATTGGCATTTTGAAAATCAAGGAACGCCCCTTTGACCACATATGGGCATTTTTTTAGATTACAGGTGACTGTATACCTTTAAGGCTGCATTCACAACCGCCTCTGAAGGGGGACGGGAGATTTCAGGGACAGACTTGAAAAAAATTACAACATGCCAGGGGAGATCTGAAAAAATGACATTTCAAAGGGGGACTTGGAAATTCATTGAATATCGAATTCCTTTTCAATTACCTTCTGGCACTTTCATTTCCTGCCATTTCCATTTTCAGCGCCCTTCTAGCACAAGTTTTAGGGTATATTGAACGATTTATTAATAATCCAAGCAGCCGCCTTGAGGCAAAAGATTTAGTATGTTATGATTTCTGCTTACCTAACCCCTATGTTGTGCAAAACTGTCCCCCTTAAAGAGGCACTCCCACTTGGTAACATTTTTAAAACACATTTTTTTAATGCCAACGGTCGATATTTGACATGGCGACTGCGCGCGGATCGCGAGATATCGATAAAAACATGTCCTCAAAAAAGTTAAAGTTTGAATTCCGGTGGCCCACCTGAATTCAGCTTCCGAACATAGAACGTTCGGCACTGGGGCCATTGTCAACTAAGCTATGGAGTACGAGTCTACACTGACGCTGCTGTACGCCACAGCAGTACCACTCGCGTCGGTGAGCGGTCATGTCCCATGGGAGAAAGCCGAGTCTTACTGACTCGGCAAAAAAAACCCGAAAAACAAAGTTTGCTGATTCCACCAGAATTCGCATAGGTGACTAGCACAGATAGGTGTGGTTTATACATAGTATGCATAGTGGCCGCCGCGTGGTGTTCGCGCATACCACACGCGGCGGCCGCTATATGTATCGAACCACGCGTAACTGTGTGGCAGACGACAAAATGTAGTCATCAGAGGCAACTAATATTTTACACGTAAAAACTGATATCTATGTGGTATTGTTTAAAAATTTAATACAACTGATTGATAATAATGAACACGACAAAAACTAAGGAGAAGTTTTAAACAAGAATTACCAGAGGTAAAGGCATTCATAATGTATATAAAGTCATCGCAGTAGGAGGTAATTTAATTGCGTCATTCGAACGTTTTTGGACTCCTTAGAATATCGTCAATCAGCACAACAACACACTTTCGGGGGATTTCGGGTCATAACCAGAAACGATCGTAAAACTTCGGAATGTGAAAAATACGCTCGGGAAATGACATGTTTTTATCGATATCTCGCGATCCGCGCGGAGTCGCCACGTCAAATATCGACCGTTGGCACTAAAAAAATATGTTTTTAAAATGTTACCAAGTGGGAGTGCCTCTTTAATGACTAACAGTTTTAACTTAACCTTTCAATGACAATTAGGGAGATAACTTATTTGATAACATTCTGCCATTGACAATACATTGGGTCTAAGTCAGTGTCAAACGCTCATTTCGCCGTATTTACATTTCATATTTCGAGGACTTTGACAGAATACAAACTATATAGTGTCATAAATAACAACTGCGAGCTTCAGATCAAACAACCTTTGAATAACAATTTGAGAGATAATAGGTATGTGTATTTCGTAGTTTCCTCATAAACTATAATGTATAGTGAATCAATATTTTCAGTGAAATTCCAAAATCAAATTTCTTGCACACACATGCACTTGTAACCACCTTGGTCTAATCAAGTACATTAATATCAATTATCAAACATCTATAAATACAGATTTAGCTGGTTTTGTATTGTAAAAAATTATTCATAGTTTCCCCATAGACTATAATGTAAAGTGGATCAACATTTTCAGCGAAATTCCCAAATTACATTTCTTGTACACATGTGCACTTGTAAACACCCCATGATAATCAAGTACATTTATATCAGTTATCAAATGTCTATAGATGAATAGATATTGCTAGTTTTATATTGAAAAATACGCGTTCTCATAGACTACCATGTATAGTGAATCAACATTATCGCATGAAATCCAAAAATCGATTTTTTTTGTACAGACATGCACTTTTTACACTTACATGAATTATCGAACATTAAGCTTACATAAATGTACAGATATAGCTTGTTTTATGGGAAAACGTTAAAATTTACCCAATATAGACTCCCTTGTATTAAGATTTGATATTTTTGGACGAAGCACTATATCGGCCACATTTTGCCTTCCTTTGAAGGGGGACTTCAAAATTATAGCAAGTAAGAAGGGGGACTTGAGCACATTGTGAGTTTGTTAGCGGGAATTTGAAAAAATCGGAGAACTTGTTTAGGATCTCCCATCCTCCCCCCTCCCCTCAAGAGGTGTTTGATAATTCAGCCCAAATACCACTAAAATGTCAAATATGCCGACAACAGAAAAAGGAAGAAAGACTTGTACGTGATTAAATTCTATATTCTTAACAAAGAGTGAATACAAATGTCCGTACACTTTTTAATGGAACCAATTATTTCCCTTCTTAGCATTAAAAATTTGGCGATGTATTAGTACACAAAATGATTTTGTTTAGTATAAACATCATCAAGGAGGGCAAGTTGTGCAAAAAGTAGGAATATATTGCACAAAGACCAGTGGTACCACTGAACTGAAAGCAGCACTGAGTCTAGCTTTGAAGAGCTGCTCAACACAGTCTCCTTTAATTCGTTGGTTTGGGGCAGCAATGGTACAGTGGTTCTAAGAATAGTAAAAGCCAAACCTTTTTTTCCATTTAAGGTAGAATGCGCCTCGGGGACAGATATTCGGACTCTCCGATTTTTACAATTTTTGTCTGATCTAGCACTTGAGAGGGGGCTCGTTTTGAAGCTCTTGGTGAGAGAAAACTTTTCACCGGCTTAGTTTTTCGAAAATTGAAAATTTTATTTTTCCCATAGAGTTAACACAAGGATGGCGGCCATTTTGAATTTCTGAATATCCGTAAATCTTGGGTAATTTGTTTCTCTAGTACCTAAATTTACACGGTGACCCCCATTTTTATTCTTGATTTTGAAAGAGAATGGTTGAAATATTCCTTTAGGAAAGTTTGATTAAAAGTTTAAGACTTTCACTTTCGAGGCGCTTACTACCTTAAAAAGCTGTAGTTGACGTGTATGGTATGTCGACAGTTTTGTGATGACTCTCATTGAATGTGGGTATTCACAAAGCCAACCATACCATCTATGTAATTGTATTTTTAATGCCCGAATGCGGAGGGGGGGGGGTCATAAGCTTATTGGGGGACGTTGCCAGGGGTTGGAGTCAGTTTAGCGTAGGTGTTGAAAACTGGGATCATTTTTCAAAAATTTGTCAATTTGAGAAAAAGCACCGGCACCCAAATTGGTTAAAAATGACAGGTCTGTCAATTTTAATATCAAACTTTTCAAAATATTCGCAAATAAGGTCTTACCTTTTCTGGAATAAATATCTCAAGGATTTTGCCACACTATGAAATCTAATAATGTTTGAAAGGTCTTCGCTGTTGCATTGGATAGTCTTGGTTTTCACGTCTTTGGAGTTAGTATAGTTCTTGCCCGATTCACGAACGCCTTTTTCGGTCCAAGAGCTAACTCTCAATTGCTGTCTTATTTACCAAACACATTTGGAAGAAATTTCTCTGAGAAATTTCTCTGAGTTTCGTTAAGCATACACAGAAATTCGTCGGTTTCACGTAGTTCTAAACAACAACAACAACAACAACAACAACAACAACAACAACTAACAACAACAACTACAACAACAACAAACCCAATATTTGCCTTGACCAAACTAGTTTTTCAGCAAAACAAGCATACTTACTATCGGACCGACGGATAAATATATTATGTCTTTTGCATATCGTAGCATTGTACATTGATATCAACAGTATCATTGACGGACAAAGCGAATTTTAGTTCTGTTTAAGCAGTGAGAAGAAAACTGTTATCAGCGTGTAAACATGTTTCGTACAGCATTACATATGATCTATAGTCTCCACATCATGGCATCATGGAGTCATCACACTCTTTTGGTAGCTCTATGATGGCATACACATATAAGGATAATGGCAAGATATTATGCCCATTCAGATTGTCGTTTACAAGGTTTGGCGTACATTCAGCCTAAGCTAAAAATATGCTGTGGCTTTGCATGCAACTGGCCTCATATGGAGTGATGTTGTCTAGAACACAATAAAAAATTGCTATGATGTTTAGCCTTAAGGTGTTATATTGTTTATTATGCTGCATTGCTATCTTGTGAAAATTCATGAAGTCGTCGTCAATTTTCTTGCTTGCAATAATATTTCTACAAAATCCCAGCCTGCCCAAAATGTTGTTAGAGCCGCCTGATTGCGCCTTCTGTCGGCTTCTCATAAAAATACAGATAAATCATTTACCTGTAAGAAAGAACATTTATGAACATCTGTTGTAAATGCCGCTCACGAAATGGTTTTGATCTGCTGTTATGTTGATTTGCAAATAAAATTTCTCAGATCACTATGAAAGTTTGCAAGTTTAAATCATTTGGAAAGAGATTGCATGAAATTCGAATAAACATCAATTTTTGTCACATCTAATAAAAACAGCAATCAATAGTGGTAATTTTGCATGTTACTGAAAGCTGATACAACAGTGCACGTATCAGTTAGAGGGCGCTTCCGATTTGGTCCATATCAAAAAATGTACAGAATAAGTCGAAATAGTAATGCGCCAAATTTCATTCTTTTAACCCAAAGTGCACAATTCTAACAAAAATTTTGGGTTAGCAGCCTCACTACTACAGGGGATGATTTTTTCCCTAAATCTGCCGAATTCTGGATGTCATGTAAATGTTATATGTCATCAATACAAGAAATTCTATAATCAACCGTTAAAACTGGCTGGTAATGTAACTCAGGGATTTCAATCAAGTTGTGATGTTAAACAAAGTACAACAAGGTACAAATCTTATTTCAAATATTTCTGAATTAGCTTCCACTGACAGATAGCAATCTTGTGGCTTAACCTGTAGTGTTTGCTAAAAAACTCGAAATAGTATTCGTTTCATATACGATCCTTTTTTTTTGCTCATGTGTTGACACACGTGAGCATATGTCGCAGCGATGTCTGTCTGTCTGTCCGTCTGTCTGTCTGTCTGTCTGTCTGTCTGTGTACTCAATATCACAAAAACGGTTCATCAGATCAGAATCAATTCTAATACATAGATTCAGTTTGCAAATGGCAAGAACTGATTAGTTTTTGGTGGGTGTGGCTTGCTTACTTTATGCTCATTTGCATAATAAATGATTTTATAAAAAACGGATATATATTGACAACAGCTGCAAACAATTTGATGAGATTCGCTACAAATGTTGATCACACGAAGATATATCAGCTGTGAAAGAATTAAGGGGTGACATAAAAGATAATGGATAATTTGCATATTTAATGAACTTTTTTATTAGAGACATATATCTGATTTGACTTGATCAAAATTGACAATACTTGGTATGTATATCGAAGATATTAAGATTTAACATGATTGAAAGTCATTAAGCATTTTTACTTCATCAAACTCTTAATTTGCATATTTAATGAACTTTTGAAATTAGGGATATTTATTTGAATTTAGTTGAACAAACTTGATGAAACTTACTATGTACATTAAAGATACTATGATATAACATTTTTGAAAGTCATTAAACATTTTTACTTCAGCCAAATACTTATTTGCATATTTAATAAACTTTCCTAATTAGATATATATATCTGAATTGACTTGACCAAAGTTGATGAAACTTGCTATGTACATTGAAGATACTATGATATAACATTATTGAAAGTCATTAAGCAGTTTCACTTCAGCCAATTCCTTATTTACATATTTAATGAACTTCACTAATTAGGGATGTATATCTGAATTGACTTGACTGAAGTTGATGAATCTTGCTACATATATTGAAGATACTATAAAACAACATTATTGAAAGTCATTAAACTTTTTTACTTCAGCCAATTCCTAATTTGCATATTTAATGAACTTTCCTAATTAGGGATATTTATCTGTATTGACTAGACCAAATTTGACGAAACTTGCTATGTACATTAAAGATACTATGATACAACATTGAAAGTCATTAAGCATTTTTACTTTAGTCAATTCCTTATTTGCAAATTTAATGAACTTTCCTAATTAAGGATATTTATCTGTCTTGACTAGACCAAAGTTGACGAATTGCTTTTTACATTAAAGATACTATGATACGACATTATTGAAAGTCATTTAACATTTTTACTTCAGCCAATTCCTAATTTGCATATTTAATGAGAACATTTCAGTCAATTCCTAATTTGCATATTTTAATGAACTTTCCTGATTGGGGATATATACTTAGATTTAGAATTAATCTGTGGTGAATATTATTCATTATGTTGATCATAACACTTTCAATGAAGTTGCAAACATGTGGCAAAGGTTCAAATTTACACATAACTGCAATATAATGAAACACGTGAGCATTTTCAGTTCATATCTGTTTTTTTGGGGAGGGTTGTTTGGTGTCACAGACTACAGACTGGTCACAAAACCGTCTTGATAAATTATGCCGTTGCAGAAAGTGGAATCGTTTTGCGTAAACTAAGAAACAAAGTTGAGCAAACTTGAACATGCGCAAGAGCTGTTGTGCACATATTGACTTGCTTGAGGGTAAAAACATATGAATATTGCCCGAGGGCCTGAGAGTAAGCCCTAACCAGTTTGTTTCATCAGGCAGTAGGCGAGGGATATGGGCTGTTCTTGGGTTGACTCTCGGGCCTGAGGAAAAAAACAAACACTGTTACCCGAATATGACCCCTGATTAAAATTCTTGACCATAAAAGAATAAGTATATTTTTATAGATTCCTTCGAGATAGTACGAGGTTGATTTTAAAAGTTATATAAAACCTTTCGAGTGGCCCGTTTCCTTAATTAATCCGTTGCAATGTGCCATATTTTTGTATTATCCGTATCATTAAGTGCAATGCCACGCTGAAAACTTTAATGTCTTCATTGACTTAAGGAAGGTATGCGCTTCGAAAGTGAAAGACTTAAACTTGTGCTCAGATTCCTCAATGAAACTTTCAGCCATTCTTTACTAAATCAAGAATAAAAATCAGGAGCCACCGTGCAAATGTACTAGAGAAACAAATAACCCAAGATTTACCGATATTTAATTCAAAATGGCCGCAATCCCTGTGTTAACTCTATGGGAAAAAATAAAATTTCCGATTTCAGGAAAATATAAGACGGTTAAAAGTTTCCTTACACCAAAAGCTTGAAAATGAACCCCGACAAGTGCTAAATCAGAAATGATTTGTAAAAGTTTGAGAGTCCGAATGTCTGTCTCCGAGGCGCGTTCTACCTTAAGGTGGATACAGTTTAGACCGATAGTATTGTAGTAGCGATAAAGTCTCATTGAAGATGTAATATTTTGTTGTATCTGTTCCTAGACCATCAATCTAACAGCGTCAAATAGAAAGTTCACATTGCCCGAGCTTATTATTTTTCCGATTTGGTTTTGAGTGTGATGTCAACATCCATGAGGAAGAAGATACAATATTACTTCCTCTGAGTTTCTGTTGCGCAGTGCTCGTATGCGCGTATGAAGTCAGTTATGAACGTCTGTCCATGTGTGCGTGTCTCCCGTAACGTACTGTAATCCCCATGGCAACAATAGCTGATTACATCCACATTCCTATATTCTTTACGACTAGGCATTCATTCTGTGTCATATACTCCGTTAATGTTACAACGATATCTGTCTCTTCATTACTTAATAGCCAGTCAACCGTTTTACGATTTAGAAATAAGCTTATGTGCCCAATCCAAATGACAGTGAACAAATCAACCTTTATAATTCTTCGAAGATGAATAAAATTAACGACATAAAATTGAAGGGTAGGGTATCCTTACTTCCATGGAATCTCGATATAAGTAAACGATCACCACATCAATTTCCCATCATTCATCATGTTCTACTGTTACAAAGAAAATGACAATCCCTTTTATTCTAAGTAGTTTTCGAGAAAGCTGGAACTCATCATGCTCCCTGTAAATTTCAAATCAGGTTTCACAGATCGCAAGTGTATTCAGTTTGATGGCAATTTGGATAGACAGGAATCGCGCCGTAATGCATCCCTGGGTCTCCGAGATCTCAACGCTGAAGAAAGTCTGCGCAGTTTTGCTGATATGGTCGCTGGCCTTCCTCATTGCCTGCCCCAAGCTGAAGTTCATGAAGACTGTCGACCTGCCTGTGAACGGAGAGCTGTTGCACTTCTGCACGGAGGTCTGGCCGGCAGCGGAGAGCCTCGACTTCAAGTTAATATACATCTGGGCTTTGTTCATTGTGACCTATGTCGTACCTATGGTAACTCTGTTCGGATGTTATCTAAGGATGGGTATGAAGTTGCTAAGAGACGAAATTCCTGGGTTAGCGGACGAAAGACGAAATACACTGCAAAGGCGAGCTAAACGAAAGGTATTTGAAAGATTTCCACGCTCCTTCAAAAGACCAAATGTCAGTAAAAAGTTGTTGCTATTATAGAAACGAACGCACTCTTAAAGTAAGACTATAGAAATTTACACAGAAAAATTCCTTGGGATAACTCAAATTATCTATGATTGTAAATAGCATACATAGGGCTGTAGCCACCATTCATTAACTCGACAGGATGTGAGTTACCAAACATTTTATTTCCTTCGGCCCGCAGCTGTCAGAAACATCAATCTGTTTCATCTTCCGATGAATATCTGGATATTTGACATTATTGTTAGTCATTCGGTATGTAAATTTCACTCAGAAATTTATTTCTGAAAGGCCCTTTAGAGAAATTGTAAATTTCGAATCATAGTAGAGACGAACAAAGGGTAGCCATGTTGTAGAGTTTTCTAGACTAAACATTATCATCAAATGAGCAAAAGCTTATATTTTCATTTCTTGTAAGTACCCATGTGCTGAGATAAAAAAGTTTTGCATTTCAGGGTTAAAATATTATAAGTAAATGAAAACAACAGCTGAATCCGGGAATTTAAATAATATTTTTCATTTTATATTTGCCTTCTACTCGTTCCTGTAGGCTTTCAGAACTTTGGTGTCCGTCATCATCCTGTTTGCAGTGTGCTGGTTGCCAAGCAACTTGTACAACCTCGTGTTGATTTCCTACAAAAGCAGTTTCTTCAAAACCCGCCAGCAGCTGACCATGACCTTGCGTGCCTGTTTGTTCATATGGATCGTCTTGTCTGATGCGGTCATTAACCCCTTCGTGTACATGTTTCTGAGTGATAGATTTGCGGTAAGAACTGCTCACGACCATATTTCTTCAACTTTTGGCGGGCATTTGTTCAAAATACGACGGGGTGATAAACAAACGCGTATTGCCATGTCATAGGGGCTGTAGCCGCCATTCATTAACTCGACAGGCTGTGAGTTACCAAACATTTCATTTCCTTCGGCCCGCAGCTGTCGGAAACACCAATCTGTTTCAAGTACCTCACATCCACAGGTGGTAATAAAACGGGCCGTTGCTATAGTCCGAATACAGGTCAAGAAATGTTTTTTTTATTACACATTACGTGGTCGTGCTGATTTAACGCCATAATTGCACTTTCATGTACTCACTGCAACAATATATCTTGAAACGTGTTCGCTTGACAAGTTCTTATTGCGGTCGTAAAGGACACAATATCTTAAGGTAGAATGCGCCTCGGGGACAGATATTCGGACTCTCAAACTTTTTCCAATGCTTTTCTGATATACCACTTGTGGGGGTTCATTTGAAAGCTCTCGGTGTAAGAAAATTGTAGCTTTTTACAGTCTTACTTCTTCCAAAATCGAAATTTTTTCCCTATACAGTCAACACAGGGATGGCAGCCATTTTGAATTTCAAATATCGGTAAATCTTGGGTAATTTATTCCTCCACTACCAAAATTTTCATGATGAACCCCGATCTTTATTCTTCATTTTGAAAGAGAATTTTCGAAAGAGTCCTCGAGGAAAGTTCGTGCAAAAGTTTAAGTCTTTCACAATCGAGGCGCATACTACCTTAATATACAGCTGTGCAACACACTCGTCGACATTCCACATGACAACCTTGTTTTACTAGAATCGTTGTTATCGGCCGAGTTCTTCCACTTTCTGTGCTAAGTGAACGTAAAATTTCGCCCTATTCATTAAGAGCTCCTTCTCGGTAGTCGGAAAGTCAATTACTTGAGTTTCGCGCATTAATACGATCTTCGGGTTGATTTCATTTCAAATGAATTCGTCTTATACCGTTTTGATGGTAGGTGGCTTGGAAGTTCAACTGGTGAAAATGTGTTATCGTTACTTTCTTGTACTGGCATTTACCGACCAATTTTTTCCCCAGCCGGGGAAACATGAACATCTTGCGTTGTCCTAATGTGTAACGCTTGTTCATATTGACACTCCTTGTAACTCTGACCTAGAAAATATAAAACCTTTGTGAAGGCAATTAAACTCATCCATTCCTGTTTATTTGTCTTTTCGCTGATTGGTCGACTCATGCGTATTGAGTCAAGGGTTGCCGTTTTTGCACTATGTGCGCGGCGGCGAAGTTGACGAGATAAGATAAGAAATGTACGGGCGCCTATATTGTAATGCAGTATTGTAGGTAGATATAACCCCCCCCCCCCCAGCCCCGTGATGTGACGAAGCCATATAACCAGACGCTCAGAAATTATCAAAACTGTACATCATAACATCGACCGTGAAAAGTTTCCCTGCACTTTAAAATGGAATTTCCAATCTTTTCCAGAACTCATAGGCTCTGCCTGAAACTGTATTGAATGCGCCGCGGGGAGAGATATGAGTGTAGTGTAAAAAATTACTAGTTATAGTTTGTTGCTGTCACAATCTGTGAAATATATCGACTCCGATAAATGCATACATACCTGTTCAATCACCATGCAGTTGTTAAGTGTCTGAAGGCAGCGCCCGCCATTGATGAAGGCGAATCAGATCAGTTCAAATCGAGAGAGTTTGCCGGGAAGAATAGCCATTCCTTCCGGTTGTTTGGATCAATAACTGGGGGGTAGTTGCGTTACGGTGAAGTCAGTGTGCCTAGGCTAGAAAGCGACTGTCCATTCAATCAGGCGATTTGTTTCAGTCGATTTATATTCATTCGAGGTGCAGTAACAATTCAGCTTGGCTAAAATATATCGCATTAATGAAGTTAACAAAGGTGTGAAGGGACTATTCATCTGATTTCACTGTTAGTAAAATGTACCGACCATTGAGTAATGACATATCAGGCACAGTTGCTGCAGTTCGCGGAACATCTGTTGGCACAAGACCACTGATGAATTTCCTATAGGCCTCCACAGTAGCGTTGAGCTCAGTTTTCTACTTTAAAACATTCAGCGACACGACCCGTCTTGACAGGTGTTAGGTCAATGTGTGGGCAAGTCCATGGACATTTTTAGTTGATGATGAAGCGCCCTCAGTGGTGTTTTTGGCCAAATTCAGGTTCATTTCTATGATTTTCATGGGCCTTATAACAGAATGCTAAAGCCATCTTTTACAACAATCTACATTTTGATTCAAGCAGGTAATTGTCGTTACAAAATACTGCAATTAAAGTTCAAACCAAACAAGAATCCATGCAGGTATCAAAACTTTAAGGTCCGCACTACTTTTTACCCGAACTATAGGGTAACGAACCCGGAAGTTAATTAGTGGTCTTGATCCAGTTTCTGAAGGCACTGCGTCCGCCATTACCAAAGGCAGGTCAGCTACATTCAAATCAAGTATGTTTTGCCTGGGAATAACAGTATTATTATCATTATTATTGTTGTTGTTGTTGTTGTTGTTGTTGTTGTTGTGCTGTAAAATATTGGGTACATGTATTTTGCAGAGAGAAGTCGAACGTTTAAGGATAACCTGCCTGCGACTTGGAAGAAGGGAAAGTGATGACGTAAGTGGTGCTTCGTATACACGACGGCGCTCACGCTCTGGAACGTTGAGTGTGCGAAGTCTGACTACAACATCCGGGAGATCAAATGGAGCGACACTGGTTTATACGAGAAGGGAGCAAAACGGTTTGACGAATTCTCAAGGGCATCGCTGAAGATACGGAAAACTAATTTGACGCGATGCGTGACCTAGCTGAGTTCGATTTTTCTAGCTAGTAAGTACCGTGGACGAAAACAACAACTCTCAGTACAGTTTAAATTTCGCGCTACTGTTAAAATTTCTCCACTGTTTCAAATTTAGCTCTACTGTTAAAAACTAGTAACTGTAGAGAGAAGTTTGAAACAGAACGAAGAGCGTCTCCAAGGCTAGTAGAGAATTTTTAAATAGTAGAGCGATAGAGCGAAATTTGAAACAGTGCGAAGAAATGTCGTTTTCGTCCACGGTTAGTAAGACAGCGGGCGTCGATCAAGGACATTCCAGAAAAAAATAGAGTAGGGACCAAGAATTGCAGATACAAATTATACAGACCGGATTCTGTTTCTGCCAGGCATATCTTGCGCGTCAGAAGGAAGCTATCAGGGCGGTCGTATAACAGCGTGTAGTGAAGGTACCGCGCTTCAACAAAAGCAAGCAAAAGTACATGTACGTAGTTATCTTCTGTGGTACTGGAAGAGGAATTTCTAACATTTTCGTAGAATCGATTGACACACCACTGGTTGGTTTGTCTCTAAATGTGAGATGTTTAGAATTATGTGATTTGACATTTGTGGTTATTGTGGATGTCTTCTCTTGATATATATTTAAAATGCGTATAGTGTTATATTTTCACTATTTTTGTTTTATACAACAAGATGTGTATTTTCCTACTGTTTTTCCCCTAAAGCACATTGAAATACCCAGTATTATTCATACCCACTGTAATGCATTTTGTACAGTATACAATATCATGATCAGGTTACTCCGGGCTTAGATTAACTTATAAACAATAATACGTGACATTTTACAGACAGAACTCATTTCGATATGAAAACACTGCACCATAACAGTAGGGCGGCTTAGAAATATATAAAAAGTCTTATATTTTAAATGTTTACATATGTAGTGAACTTTTGAAAATATATTTATTTAATATTTATATTTTATAAGGTATATATAGTGTTTGTCCATTGTAAATTTAACATTTATTGTATGCAGTGCACTTATGGAAATTATATATTTAATATGTATATTTCATAGGGACAATATATATTAAGTGTTTGTCTGTCGTAAATTTAACTACGGGTCATTCTGTTGTTGCCAAAGATGTAGTGACTACGATGCAGAATGTGATCGTATAGCTTTTTTCCAAGTATGAGAACCCTTAGATATCGTCAAGTCACAAAAGATAATCTTGAACCCCACTACCGACGTTATAGGTGGCTAATAACTCTCAACATATTTTGCAAAAAAAGGATTCTCATGCAAATATGCTTGATATTTCGTATTAAGTGTATTTCCTTACAAGGCGATCAAATATTCTTCGACTGGCGAACCAGAAAAGAAGGACATCTTTCAAACAAAGCTTCTTAAAGGAGCACCATTATCTGATACGTTTTTTGGGGGGGAAAGCAATGGACGAAAAATACATGTGCAGTCGCAGCGTTATTCGATTCCGAGTTCACAATGGGTCACGTGACAAAACATTGTACTCCCTTAATTTTCTGGTTCCTGCAACATTCTAGAAAATGTGCTGCAAGATTCCTGGCTTTTAACTTTTCATGAGTGAACACTCTCATATTGCGTTTGACAGTCAACTTCATCTTACAGCACAATAATGCCGCGTAATCTATTTTACAGTACACCACGGGTCATAACTCCCTTCGGTGACATTGGGTAAGTTTCATAAATATTATTGCAAAGATGGATGGGAGAGTCCACTGCATTCATGAAAATAAATTCTGTAATTTCTACTTCTTTGAATTTATGAGTACGTTATAAATCTTTGCTTATTACAATTTATTCTTGATTTCCCTAGAGAGGAACGATGGCATCTTGAGAAAGCCCGTCAGGGTTTTTAGACCCCCTGGCCCTGAATTTTTTTTCGAGTCATCATGTTATACGTATCAACACCAGTTTTCTTGGTCTACTCAATTTAGCAAGATTATATAATACCCCAAGTGACGGTGTCAGCGCTGTCTGTACGTTCGTCACGTGTTTCACGAAATAACTAGTACCGGTAACAGTGCACATGGAGACATGAGTTAATCCAACACTACATTTGGTAATTGGCGAAGGAGTGGTGAAAGGGCTTTGCTTCCGCCTTTTCAATGACGAAATAAATAGTACCGATAACAAAGCACACTTGAGTTTTTACAAGCAATTACAGTGCAATTCAACAACATTTTGGAACCCTTTCTAAAGACAACATGATTATTCACGAAAGTGAAATACGAATAACGTTTCAAAAGCCACGGTTATTTGGTCAATTGTAAGACAAGTAGGTATCCAACTGGCATATTTTTGGAAGTCTGCATGACACATTAAAGAAGAGAGAACCCATGCGCAATAATATTGCGGTAATTTCGCAAAAATGCCTCATTTACTTTATTTTTAGGCGCTTTAAATAAAATTTTGTGTTTGCCGTCCGCGTGCTGGTATGTTTCCAGGGAATGTTAAGACAACAAACACAATTAAGACTAATAACACTATTACAAATAAAAATATTATTTTTCCTTAAGAAACCGAATTAAAAAGGGCTTATGTTAATACACTTGTGTTTTTTTGTCCGTGTTTGTTCGTTTCCCTGGCTGGCTGGTAGGTTTTACAACAATCCAAGAACGACAAACGAAGATTTTTCTTCCAATGGCCTCATGAAGGTCAACATGAATTTCAGAACCCAATAAATTTATGGTTGTTCATCGAGTGAAAATACGTCCTTGTGTATTATTTGCATCATAGCTTTCCTCTGTCACAATGTTCAAATAGTGATGAAAAAATCATTTTGTTTTTATGGGGAGAATCGGTCAGAATAAATGCGAGTTCAACAGTACAAAAATGTCCTGTCTTTTATCCAATTTAATGCTTATTAATATTTAATTACTTTCTTTTCTGAATTCCATCAAAGCTTTTGGAAAAGCTTACATTTTTATGCTATCTCTGTTGATGTACAGTCTTGTATCACATCACATTCTGTATATTTGAATCTAAGTATATTTTCATGATGAAAAATTACAACGCATTCGACAAATATAATTTGCGGCACGAAATAGTATTTCTACAAGATGAGATATTACACACTTTTATCTACAATTTGTTTTAACAGAATAATTGACAGCTAATTCTTTTTACACCGACAGATACCAAGCGCCATTTTTTGAAAAATTTTGCGCGCCTTCGCTATCGTCTATTTCAAATTTGTGAACGAATTTCACAAAAACTTGAAGAATTCTGTAAAGCCATCATTAGCCCTACATGATCAAGTAAGAACCAAGCGCATAGTCTGTCAAATTGTTATTAAAAAAATTGAGATTCCAAATATCTGTTCCCTGGGGCGCAATTGACGAGCAGAATTAGAGCGGCACCTGGGTTTTCCATAAATTACTTTCAAAGACAAAAGAAATAGGACTTGCAGAATGCCCTCTTTAGATTGACATGTTTAGTTGTCCTCTGTGGGATTGGAATTGTTGGATTTCTTTCGATGGAATTATAACAGGCGTGTTTGGAGATGTTCCCCAAGGTTATCGCCACATAACTGTATGTACAATGTGTTAATGATATTGTGTTAAGTTAATATTTTAAAAAGTCATGCAAACTTTGGCACCAGTCCAATACACTTAATACAACGATGTCAAAGTAGGCCATATGTTCCCCGGATCAACAAAAAATGACAAAAATGTCAGTGTATAGGCGTGCTGTGACTAATGACAAGACGATTATGTCGTGCTATGAATTGAAACTTTTAAGCTGGTACTTCACTTCAGAGCAACGCGAGTGAACTCTCTGTCTTACGTCGACTCAAAATTGTGACGGGTATTAAACAAAGTGACGTGTGATGAAAACACAGTTAGGCCTACGCAGTCTAACGGAAGTTCGCATTGTTTTTATGTGAACGTTTTCCCGTAGTACTCACTGAATGCATATTTCATTTACAGTGGGAATATGTGTGTGTGTTGCCAGGGTAAATAGACCATTTATCAGTCCAGTCACCTTGACCTCGTACCAATCAACATTTGCGTCTCTTCTATCAATTTCAAATTTCTTTGTTATTTTAATTTGCCGAACATTGCCAATTAAGGGAATTTATGCAACATGTTTTTGTGTTTTTTACCGGTTTAGTAAAATAGCTAGCAGCCATTTTAAATTTAAACTTCGGTAAATTTTAGGTAACTCGTTTCTCTAAAACCAAACTTTGTGATCCCGATTCTTTGCTAGAATATGAAAAAGAATGGTTTTCAGGTTCCTTCTGAAAAAATGAAAAAAAATATATAAAGCGTAATACCTTGAAAATTAAACTTTACTTGCAATAATGTAGAACATCTCTCCTTCAGGCAATGTACTCTCAGAGTAGAATGCGACTCGGCGACAGATATTGCGACTCTCAAAATTTTGCAATACTTTTCTGATCTACCACTTGGTGGGAGAGGGTGGCTCAAAATAAGCTCTTGGAGTAATTTCACTGGGTTATTTTTTTGTGAAAATCGAAAATGTATTTTTCCCTATAGAGTTAATACAGGCGACTATATTGAATTTGAATTGTCTGTAAATATCGGGTTATTTGTTTCTCTAGACCCAAATTTTGCCCTGTTACCGCTGATTTTCATTTTGGATTTCGGAAGGGGATTGTTTAAAGTTTCCTGCGGGAATTTTGAGGAAAAGTTCAATTCTTTTAATTTCGAGAAGGGCATTATAAATGAAGGCTCTACAACTCTTTACCTAAAGTTACAACTCGATGACACAATCTACTTGCGACACCGATACTAATAACTATTTAACGGCGATTCGATCAGACAAACCAGTAGACTATCGACAGTCCCTTATGTCTTTTCTTTTCTATTATTGGTATAGTCCCTCGCAAATCCGGGAGTGGGAGGATTCGCACGTATAGCGCCGAAGGCGCGAGCGGGGATAACCGCGAGTGCCGAGGGCACGAGGCCTTCGGCACTCGTGGTCATGCCTGCGGCATTCTCAGCTCAGTTATGCATACATCCTCAGTTATACTTGCGAACCCCCTCCCCCACCAAATGTGCGAGAGACTATACCAATAATAGAAAAGAAAAAGCACAAGGAACTTTCGACAGTCTGACAAACCAGCAAAGTTGTCAAAAGCTTGTTTCAGATATTAGGTCTTGTAACTCCCGCCCGCAAACAAAATCTCTCGCAGATTTATTACAACTGCTGGATGGCGATATCACGCGCGAGCAAATACTCAGAGGCTGTTTCTGCCTAGATACAGGTGCCTATAGGTCACAGGTCATCTTCGTGTTCACGACTCACTGTGCAAATAATCAGCTGGTAAACAGTAACGGCACCAGATGTAAATCAGTCTTTTGGCCAAAAGAGCGACCGTTTCTGGTCACCGCGCGCGTCATTTCAGAACATGCGCGCTGTGGCTTTTTTTTGGGGGGGGGGATACTCATCAGTACAGCTACCCTTGATATCCCTGTTTGCATGTCCGAAAATGCTAAAAAGAAAAATGAGTTATTATGCAGCCACTGATAAAAGACAATAACTGCTGTATCAATAGTGCCAAACCAGCATCGTTAGGAATGAAAAAGAAAGGAAAATAAGAAAAAAGAAAAAAGAAACCCGCGTCGCCGCTTCACTTTTGCTGAATGTAAAGAGAGAGAAACAATTTTTTAACCCTTAGTTTCAATTTTGTACGACTGTTTTTGTGTTGCAAAAACGAGTTTTAGACGCTAACAAAGCTTGCCAAGTAGAACGAGGAGAAGCCTTCTGAACAACGTGTGCGAGTGATTCGTGATCAACCCAAGTGGCTACTTACAACGGAAAATAATAACACTTCACATTGGTTTGACTCTCATGGCAGAAAGACATTTTAAGGCTAGGTTTTTACATTTCTGAGCGTTTCGCCTATATTCTTTGCGGAATTCACTGGCAAACATATGTATACTTTCAAATCTCCAGTTAGTTTACTGAAATAAAGTTTAGCGTTATTTGGTCGATATGATCGACTCGGAAACCATCTGAGCTCACGTTTCGCTACCACTACGAACGACAGGTTTTCTCCCCGTTAGGACTTGAATGAAACTGTTCGATTCAAGTTAGAATGCGGCTCGGGGACAGATATTTGGACTCTCAAACTTTAACAATGCTTTTCTGATCTACAACTTTTGGGGATTCATTTGAAATCTCTTCGTGTAAGAAAATTTTCCACCGTCTTAGGTTTTCGTTCTCTATAGAGTTAACATGGGAGTTGGCGGTCATTTTGAATTTCAAATATCGGTAAATCTTCGGTTATTTGTTGCTCTACTTCTGAAATTTGCACGATTACCCCCAATTTTTATTCGTGATTTTGAAAGAGAAAAGTTTGAACAAAAGTTTAAATCTTTCATTTTCGAGGCGCATGCTACTCAACATAAAATGCACAAAGCCAATGAAGTCATAAACGCCCAGAAGAAGATATGCATACACAAAACCGTGGCTTTCTCGTAGGTATTGCATGATGAATTTTGATATCATGCACGTACATATCTCATATTTCGTAGAGTTTTAAAGTTATATCTTTGTTCTACATTTAGTGCCGTGTCTGATATTTTGTAAATGCTGATCACGAAATATCGAGAGGCTAGAACGATTATGAGTAGTTTAAGCCGTCCGTTCTCTTCTAATTCAACCAACGCCATACAATGAGCTGGCTAGTCTCGGTTACCTGGGTAACCGAGACTATGAGCTGGCATATTTGAACGAATCATTAACATTCATGTTACTCCTGGTCAATCAGCGATCTGTACACATACGCCATACATGATGATGAAAAAAAATAATTTAAGATCATATGTCCTTAGATCTGCAACTTGCCAAAGTGATGTCATATCCGGTCCTTGCAGCAAACATGTGATAAAAGATGGATATTTTATTTAGAGACAAACAAATGCAAAACAATCATCATCACGTGGCTAAGTAAAAAGAGTGCTTCACATACAGCGATATTTGAACGGTCGACTAGGACTGATCAAATCAGACCTAAGAGTCCGTGACCTCTGACCTGTTAAACACTAAACACTGCCACAATCTGAAATCTACAGACAAAGATAGAAAAAAATCCGTCTTGGGTTGTGTGTACATTACTTTCTCTACACTCATCAGCAAACTGAAGTACGCCTCTTCAAGTACACCTCAGATTCTACACAGTGTGTAATACAAAGCAGAATCAATACAATCGTTACTTATAGTACTGAATGTTTTTTTTCACGTACGGTATTCATGTAGAATGCACCTCGGGAACAGGCATTCGGACCCTAAAACTGTTGAAATATGCTTTAGGCCTACCACTTGTGAGGGATTTTTTTGAAGCTTATGGTGTTAATACACTTTTCATGGTCTCAGTTTTCTGAAAATGGGAATTTCATTTTCCTCTAATAGAGATAACTAACACAGGGATGGCGGCCATTTTGAATTTCAAATCTCGAAAATATTGGGTAATTTGTTTCTCTAATACAAAAGTTTGCACGGTGACCCCCGACTTTTGTTCTTGATGCTGAAAAAGAACAGTTGAAAGTTTGCTTGAGGAAAGTTTAAGCAAAAATTTGAGTTTTCATTTTCGAGGTGCGAACTACCTTAACCATTCGTAAAACACGTTTGGAACTAATTTGGGAGAATTGGATCTTTTGTGGGGTTTTTTCAAATTTCTCAAAAGTGTTGGGTGCCCTATAGCTGAGTGTTGCAATATTACAAATTACTCATAAAAACAAATGCATTACTTAAAGAGAAAAGTACATTTGCAGATTAAACCTAAATTGGTTCACTATCCAATCGTGTTGTAAGCAGTCTAACTTATACATTACTATTTTCTAATGTACATAAGTGGAAAAATTAAGAACCAAAGTTAAAACTTTCTGAAGTTTATAAACTGAAGATGTTAAACTTCCATGAAAAACGTCGATCTGTGGGTGCGGTGCGCAAACTTACTGCACTGTGACACATATGATTAAAGATATACAGTCATCTATTCCATTTTTGCCACAGTTACCATGGAAATAGAAAATCTAACCAATCAGATTTTAAGCGGGTGGCCGCTTTTTAAAAATAGCGCCCTCACATGGGCATTTTTGAATACCAAGGAACGCCCCTTTGACCATATATGGGCAAATTAGATCACAGGTGACTGTATACCTTTAAATACTGGTTCACTTCGTGATTGACTTCGTCATGAACATGAACCTAAAAGGTCAAAGGCCCCATTTTTGTCTGAAATCAATAGACAGTGATCTTGAATTACAAAAACTTACACATCAAAACACCTCCCTCGGATGCGGAGAGTGTGCTCTAACGTTGCTAGAGTAGGTCACAAACAAATATAGAGAGACTGGAAACGCAGCATGCCTTTTGTTCCATGGTCGTCTCGCTAGACTATTGGCTTTTCATATTAAAATGAGCTTCAAAGGTGTTAAAATTTTGGAGGCTTTGTTGTGGTTGATAATTGCACGAGATTATGCGAAAATACGACGAGATGGCATCGTACTGCCAGTCGCGTAGCAACCATAGTTACTTTGTGAGCTCTCAGGCCAGAAACACCGCTTCACGCCAATCAAAACATAACACGCCAGCAGTTTCATAAACATGTCCTACCTTGCTCACGTGTAAAAGACGGTATGACTGACCGTAAACCATTGAGTAAAACCAGACAGTATCGATAAAAGACTTTCAAATTTGGTTCAAACACACTCATTATATATTCATAAAAATATGAGAGGAATTTTTAAAACGGTAAAACTCACTTTCCTGAAGCTCAAAACACTCCCGTTTTCGCCAGCACGTCAATTCCGCTCAGCACCAC
Source organism: Ptychodera flava (assembly GCF_041260155.1). Lineage (NCBI taxonomy): Eukaryota > Metazoa > Hemichordata > Enteropneusta > Ptychoderidae > Ptychodera > Ptychodera flava. The sequence continues at coordinate 20,215,931 of NC_091944.1, read as the reverse complement.
ACGACAACAACAACACAAACTTTACCGAACATACTTTCGTTTAACAATTGGCGAAAATCCGAAAATTACCGAAGGATGCATGGTCGGCACTCTTCGGAAAAGAGAGGCGAGAGCAACCTGAGGCGAGGCGAACATGGATAGGTTACGTAACCGCTTTACGCCTTAAACAATACCCGTTGCGAGTCTGTCTGTCTGAGTAGGTGTATAAAAAGTATCTGACTTTGCAAAACGCATTCATAACTCAATGAAGTACAGTTTACTCACAAAACGGTGTTCCGAATCTACGAAATGATTGTCAATGTAAGTGCTGCATGCAGTATATCTTTTGTGAATAATAAATCTTCAGAAAAGTCGTAAAGTGAAGTCGTAAAATTGCCATTGTATATATATTGCAACTCGGCGTGCATGGATATCTGCTGTTTTCAGCAAATAACATGTCGGTGAACGGTGCCAGTGAAAACCGTGGCAGATAAGTAATAGCAGATGTTGCGGACTGACCATGAAAGGTGTTGTCGGTTAACGGCGGCAGCGTGACACCCGAGCGATGTCACGAGAACATTGTCAATGCAGCCACATATGTTCATCCGCAACGAAACAGTTAGTGGTGCTATACAGACAAGTACCTCTGTCGTCAAAATGCAAACATATTAATGGACTACACGATGTGCTTGATCAATTTGCGAAGAGATAATATCGGAAACAGTGGTCCTTATTCCAACGATGGAAGCGTTACAAATTGCAAAGAAGTACAATGATGTATGTATGTATGTATGTATGTATGTATGTATGTATGTATGTATGTATGTATGTATGTATGTATGTATGTATGTATGTGTATAGTCTATATGCATGTTTGTATGTGTGCATGTCTTTCTGTGTTTTCTATACAGTACGTTTAGTAGTCCCTCCTGAGCGGCAGATGAGGATACCACATACGTACATACATGTATATATAAACTAGTCACGACGTTGGTTCAAGCAAAGTAAACATTTAACCTATCGTTGCTTGTAAATTTCTAAATGTTCTTTGTTTGTTAAAGTAATGCATCGTCACTACTATCTATTCTTCTAATTTCTTGAATCAGTTTGTTGCTATTAGTATATTACACCGGGGTTGAATCAAAATGACCTCTTTGACGAGCTAGTCAAGCTTCGCAAGCTGTATGTGGTTGACCGTGTCCTTGTGGTCGAGGGGCCTTCCCTGACGACACCCGTGCCAAGCCGCTTCAGGCAAGATAATTTGAGTCGTCTGATTTCCAACTGTAAAAAAATACAAAAATGTGAATTATTTCGACGCACTAAGAATTGTCCTTTTATTTTCGGCATTTATAAATCTGGAGATTGAAGATGCACTCAAGGGATTGTTAAATTTTCTCGACCGTTTTCAAGTTTTGGAACTTCTTTATCCTCAAACTCTAGAATATGAAGCTGACTTTCTTGTTAGGCACTTTAAATAAAATTCTTATTTGTCGTCCGCGTGCTGGTAGGTTTTCAGAGAAAATTAAGAAAACAAACACAATATTAACACTATTACAAATAAAAATATTATTTTTACAAAAGAAATCAACTAAAAAATTAGCTAATAATAATAAACTTGTGTTTTTTGTCTATGTTTGGTTTTTACCCGGACTGGCTGGTAGATTTTTCAAAAATCCAAGGACGGCAAACAAAGAATTTCTTCAAATGGCGTCATTGCAAAAGTCACTGGTGACAAACCTTCAGTTGTTTTCGTCTGAACTGTCCAGGGTACACTTAGACTACTAAAAGAAAATTCTTTGTTTGCCGTCCTTGGATTTTTGAAAAACCTACAAGCCAGCCAGGGAAAAAAAACAAACACATAGACAAAAACACGAGTGTATGAACATAAGCTCAATTTTAATTTGGTTTCTTTTCGAAAACTAATGTTTTTATTTGTGTAATAGTGTTAACATGGTGTTTGTTTTCTTAATTTTCTCTGAAAACCTATCCGCACGTGCACGTAGACGGCAAACAAATAATTTTATTTAAAGCGCCTTATATTGTGTGTGTGCCTAAACAGACAGAAGCGTATTCCCACAAAAGCTACTCACGGCAAAACTCTCGCTAAGAAACATGTAGACGATGGGGTTGACCAGAGCGTCGGTTAAAACGACCCAAATATACAGACAGGCCCGAAGAGTCATGGTGAGGTCTTGGTGATTTAACAGGTAGTGTTGATTGTAGGTGATCACCACCAGATTGTACAAGTTGCCGGGGAGCCAGCACACTGCAAACAGGATGACAACGGAAACCAGGGTTCGGAAAGCCTGTCAATGCAGACGCAGAATAACAATGTCAATCTTCATAAATTACATTGCTCGCGTTTGGTTTCATCACATTAGCTAAAGACTTTGCTTTCTGGTTTTACCGATTTATCGATTAAGGTAAAACACGCCTCGGGGACAGATAGTCGGACTCTCAAACTTTTACAATTCTTTTCTGATCTACTACTTGTGGGATTTCATTTTAAAGCTCTTAGAGAAATAAAAAACTTTCACCGGCTTAGTTTTTTTGAAAATCAAAAATTTAATTTTCCCCCGGTAGAGTTAACACAGGATATACGATCATTTTGAATTTCAAATATCGCAAAATGTTTGGTGATTTGTTTCGCTAGTTCCAAACTATGCATGGTGACCCCCAATTTTTATTGTTGATTAATTTTGGTAAGAGAATGGTGGAAAGTTTCATTCAGGAAAGTTTGAGCAAAAGTTTAAGTCTTTCACTTTCGAGGCGACTACTACCTTACAGAAGCTATAACTAATTCAAAACACCGCCGACGTCGACTACACGTCTGGTATCAAAATCGAAGAAATCAAATCATATTCAACCAGTTCATGCGTAACTTGCATTGTCCTCCTGTTCATAAGCGAACAGAGTTCAAAATCGTACATCTAACTTTCAAGGTGTTAAACAATGTTGCACCATGCTATTTGAAAGACATCAAGAGCGCGCCTCGGGGACAGATATTCAAACCCTCAAACTTTTACAATTCTTTTCTGATAAACTACTTGTGAGTCACAGGCGCTCCTTAGCTGGGTAGTCTGCTGAGTTGGTCGATTTTCGGATCGATCTATTGATCCGGTAGTCGATATGCCCGCCACTGTAACCTTAATACTCACTCATAAGGTGAGCAACAGAATCACTCAAAAATCACGCGATCCGGATTTTCCGCCAACTGGCAATGCGCTGCACAAAAAATATTCGGAACTACACTCCCATATACCTAGTTGGATCACAAATTTAACAATCTCCTCGAAAATCACGCCAATGAACGTGTTACTCGCATCATCTTGAAGAAATCGGCAGTGTTTTGAGACCAAGCGCGATGAAATGCGGCCTGCAGAACGATTCTACCATATGATGTAATTTATCTACTACTGATTGGCTAATCAACGGCCAAAACGAAGGTCATTGCAAGACGTCACTGGTGAAGTATAGTTGAACCAATCAGAAGTGGAACAAATTACGTCATATGGTAGAATCGTTCTGCAGGCCGCATTTCATCGCGCTTGGTCTCAAAACACGGCCGATTTCTTCAAGATGACGCGAGTAACATGTTCATCGGCGTGATTTTCGAGGAGATGGTTAAATTTGTGATCCAACTAGGTATATGGGAGTGTAGTTCCGAATGTTTTGTGTGAGCGCACGGCCAGTTGACAAATCGGGTAGTGTGTTTTTTTGAGAGATTCTGTTGCACACCTTGTGAGTATTTAGGTTGCAGTGGCGGGCATATCGACTACGGGATCAATAGATCGATCCGAAAATCAATCTAATTAGCAGAATACCCAACTAAGGAGCGCCTGTGTTGTGAGTGTTCATTTTTAAAGCTCTAGGTAAAAGAAAACTTTTCACTGGCTTAGTTTTTCGAAATTCGAAAAATTTTAGAGTTAACACGATGGCGGCCATTTTGAATATTAAATATCGGTAAATCTTGGGTTATTTGTTTCTCTAGTACCAAAATTTGCACGGTGACCCTCCGATTTTTTTCATGATTTTAAAGAGAATAGTTGAAAAATCCCTTAAGGAAAATATGAGCAAAAGTTTAAGTCTTTCACTTTGGAGGCGCAAACTACCTTAACCTTCGTACTTCTGGTCGGACCCTGCGGTCTACTTCCGAAGGTGCGCTCAGTTTACACAAGCCAATAGGCAATACGTCATTTTATGGTTGCACGTCTTTTTCTATTTGTGCCTTACAGCTATGGAATAGGCTTTTAGAGATCTTTTCATATGATCGTTGTTACTTTATGAATGTGCATGTATTGAGATGTATTGAGATTACATGGAAGGCTTTTTTTTAAATAAATATTATTATTATAACATTAGACACTGAACCCTTTTGTACCGTGTGTTCTACTGTGTCAGGGGCAGCCAACATGCAATTTTCACGCCAAAAGCTTTAGGTAGGAGCAAGTTTTTGGAGCGGACTGGCGGAATTTTGTTTCTGCAGCTGTATAACAAGAAGTGAGTATTTTTCCATATTGGCCGGTGGACAACGGATGGGCGGGCAGTTTTTCCTTATTAGCAGCCGAGGAAATTTCTACTACTGTATGTGCAGTGGGCAATATGATCATGGTCCATCGGGAAGGAAGTAAATATGAAACCTGTTGCTTTTTAGAGTTCTTCTTATTCGCGGGGGGGGGGGTATGTGGCAAACAGATGGAATTTTTGTAGTTGGGAGAGAGTGTGGGATTTTTTCGGTAGGCATAGGGGTAAAGGGGAGATTTTCCAGTGGGGTGGGGAAATGTTGCGGAAGGAAGGGAAAATTTTTCAAGTAGTAAGGGGATGCATACACTGTTACAAAATCGGTAGGTTAGCTCCTCGGTTGTGAATATTGTGTTGTATACTATTAAGGTTAATGGCTGGTGACTTCATTTGTCAAGTGCCGACGGCGACCCAAAATCTAGACAGTTTATAGCACAGTCCCTGCCTGTCTCTGGTTGTAAGAGGTGTACAATAAAAGCCCTACATCTAAATGAGTATAATGTGCTTCTGTTTCTTACCGACAAACAGTAGCATCGGAGCACACAAAGGCAAAAAGTGACCTACTTGACTTTGTCGACACGTTTTATGACCACAATACGAGTGTGAGTGTACCCGCAGTGCAGCTGGTACAGACAGTACATTGACCAATCTCATGTTACCGAAACTTTATAAAACCTCAACAATAAACAGCATGCATTTCACGCCACGCTTTCGACACACACGAACATAGCCCAAAGCGTACTGAGTGGGTTCGACAGAATTATAACTCTGCACAAGTCGTAAATCTATGAGCGGGAAAAAATGAACAGAAATGTTGCGTCACACATTGATACATGTACGTGTATTCTTTTCCCGTGTTGTCGACTAATGAATAACAGTATTACATGTCGAAATTTGTAACTACAACAGCGAATTTCATAAAAAAGTAAATACCGGTCAAGACCTAGTAACTAAGTTTCCTTTTGTTATTATTCAAGAATCGAAATTTTGTTCGTCAATATAAATATGTCTTGTCACTATTTCGTGAGGATTTGAGTTGAGTCACTCACGATCCTTTTAGAGACTCCGTGCTTCGAGTCCTGGACGTTACTGCCATTTACACAAAGCATGCTTAGCAAAATAAGAGTACACGAGAATCCTCTCTCAAAAACAAAAAACTCCCTGTAGACCTACAATACTTAATATGTAAATTTTGATATATTTTCTGATATTTCTGGATCTCTTTGCAAAATGCAAATTTTTGATTTCAAGAGGTTATCTGCTTGTAAAACTGATACTCAAGAGTAGAACGCGCCCAAGGGACAGATATTTGGACTTTCAAACTTTGACAATTCTTTTCTGATAAACCACTTGTGGGAGCTCATTTTTAAAGCTCTTGGTGTAAGAAAATTTTTATATACTTTTATACTTCTCCATAGAGATGACACGGGATGACGGCCAGTTTGAATTTAAAATATCGGTAAATCTTGGATTATTGGTTTCTCTAGTACCAAATTTTGCAAGGTGACCCCCATTTTTATTCTTGATTTTGGAAGAGAAAGGTTAAAAGATTCCTTAAGGAAAGTTTGAGCAAAAATTTAAGTCTTTCACTTTCAAGATGCACACTACCTTAACTGATTTCTCAGCATTTCATTCACTTCAGCGAGACATAAAATGCGCATCGGGACAGATATTCTGACTCTCATATTTTTCAAAAACTTCTCTGATCTACCGTTTATTTGGGGTTTATTTTAAATCTTTCTGAACAAGAAATATTTTTTATCGTCTTAGTTGTTTGAGAATCGGAAATTTCACTCCACTCTACAGAGTTAATACGAGGATGGCGGCCATTTTGAAAATCAAATATATGTAAATGTCACGTGATTTGTCACTCCGGTACCAAACTTTGCACTGTGACCCTGATTTTTATTCTTGATTTGGCAAGAGAATAGTTGAAAGTTTCGCTGAGGAAAGTTTGAGCAAAAGTTTAAGGCTTTCACTTTCGAGGCGCATACTACCTAAAGTCGACCGAGCTCCTCCATCCGCCAGAAGATTTTTCATCGGCGTGAATAGATTTGCAAAAGAGTTAATTTTGCAATGACCCTTAGTCACCAGAATGTGGAATCAAGTGCCCGGACGCCATGGTGTAGGAAGCAAAATACAAAAATATTTTGTATTCAGGCAAACAGAAATAATTCGCCAAATACCTTTCTTTTGGCTCTGTTTTGCAAGCTGTTTAATCCGGTGTCAAAGTTGCCCGGTATTCTGTCTCTCAGCAACTTACAGCCGGTTCTGATGTAGCAGACTAGCAGGGTCACCATGGGTAGCAAATACGTCAGGGTGAAGAGACCCCAGACGTATACCACCTTGAGGTCAGGGTCGTGCGTTTCAGGCCATCGTTCACCGCAGAGCTCTATTTCTTTCCCGTCGATGAGATACCTCACGGTCGACATAAATTTCAACTTCGGGAAGGAGATCAGCAGGGCCGCTAACCAGATGAAAGCGACGGAGCGGTTTTTTCGCAGTGGTGATGGGTGGAAGCAGCGGGTGCACCACTGCTCTGTATCGTTCTATCCCGATCGCAGTCAAAGTGAAGATACTGCTGAGCTGTGAAACCTGAGAGAAGTACATGTAATATCAGTCAGAAAAATTATACGATGACAAATGGCTCTTTGTTTGTTTTCTATCATAATACATGTTTTCGGTCGGATTGCGACGTTTTACTAAATAAGGGAGTTAGGCTGCCTACGAAGCCTGTTTGCCAAAATAACTTGAATATTCGCAGGCGGGTTTCGTGCCGTTTTTCATCTTTCTTGTCTATTGTCCTTTTGCGCTCATATCTGTGTGTGGAAACGATCGGACAGGCAATTTCAACAACGGGGGGTACATGTAAAACTTTACCGTTGCGGTCAGCGGGCAAAATTGAAAAGGGGAAACGGGCGCGTTGTATAGAATTCGATATATTGTTTCAGGGTTTTCGGGATCCAATGGATATAACAACATCGTGTTGTGATGAATGTTGTTGTGATGAAAGGACCGGGGATTTTTATGATGAGGAGCAGCCCAAAGGAAATTTTCTTAGCGGGTGTTTGGTGAAATGGAAAACAATTTTACAGCAAGGATTTTTTTAATTGTAGCTAAAGGATATTTGCGAACAAATTTCTCTTCCCCTCCATATTTCAATTTTTTTTCGAAATATGTCAGACTGGTAATTACATGCAAAACACAATTTCTAGAAATCAGCCCCGCCTGGTTGATATTGGCCGAGATGAACATTGAATACCGCCGAAAGTGTCGTAAAAATACCGGCTATATCATCGATGATGAGTGTGGCGGATAGGACATATCAACAAACCTGAACTTGCACATGTCGTTCTTTAAATTACAGGTGAAGATACAGACTGAAATGAAATTACATGATCTAAAATACCATCAAGAGACATACATACATACATACATGTCTCAAGCACCTTGAGACATGTATTGAGACTCTCAAAGTTTCAAAAAATCTTTTCTGATCTGCCACTTGTTAGGCCTCATTTCAAAGCTCTTGGGATAAGAAAAATTTTCACAATCTTAGTTTTTCGAAAAGCGAAAATTTAATTTTCCTCATAGAGTTAAAGCAGAGGTAGTGGCCTTTTTGAATGTCAAATATTGGTAAATCTTGGGTACTTTGTTCCTCTAGTTCCAAACTTTGCACAGTGACGCCTGATTTGTATTCTGGACTCAGTGAGAGAATGGTTGAAAGTTTCATTGGGGAAAGTTGAGCTAAAGTAAGTATTTCGCTTTCAAGGCGCATACTACCATTAAGTGACGTTTTGACAATCATCTGTTATCAACATTGCATTTTGTTTTCAAGGGGTCCAGTGGAAAAACCTAGTTCTAATATAGTACACCGTGCGAGTTAGCGACATCAAGACTATAGCTGCTGGCTTTACTTTCTTAAAGCATTCGTCATATTCCTCTTCACTAGGACATTCTCAGAAACAAGTACACGTGATACTTTACGGAAGACTAATTCCTTAAGGAAAGCGGTTATTTCCCGATGGTGGGGCTCTTGTTTCAAAATCCAATAAGAGCAGGAAAGCAAAACATGAGTTTCTTTCCTTTCGAACTTTCCAAAGAAAAATTCCAATGATCAACAGCGGTACGCCTTTAAATTTGAAATCATAAAAGCGTTCAGATGCACCTGAGCGTGACTGCAATTATAAAAGTGGACCAGTAAGGTTTTAATATTTCCATATCACAGTTTGAATAATAGCTGTCCTGCTATGGGAACTTAAAAGAGTAAAAACCGACAATAATAACAACGATATAATTGGTTACAAAGAATTAACATTTAGAAAAACGAGAATCATACTACGCTATTCATATAGTACACGTTTAAAATTCAGGGTATTTCTTTGATTTTATGTGTGTTCTAAATCATGCTTTTCCTAATCTTGCTTCCCAAAACAAGCTAGTAAGTAATTTTTCCATTTCTGAGTATGGTTTCTGGCAATGGTTTGGTACAATACACTTGCTATTAAAAGAACAGGACTGACTAATGCCATACAATATTTCTCTTTTCAAAAATGTTCATCTGTCAACTTTGACACTCTGCGATGAAGATTGATTTAATCCCTCGAAATTACACGTGTAACCGTCTGTATTATCTTGGGTCTATGTACAAACGGTGTATTGCATGGAATGGTTTGGCCTGAAAAATATTAAAATCTGCACCTTAATATCTGCAAGCTATTTTTAAATATTGGACTGGGTTCGTTTCTAAATTTCTCATCAATAAACCGAAAATGCGGGTTTTTCACAAAGCGTAGCACGGTTCGAATTAAATGTTGCTGTATCAAATTTATGAGTGTCGAGCAGTAATGAGAAACTACAGCATTTTAAAGTCGTAGTCACTTTGACCGATTGCGACGCGAACATCTTTGAAAGAACTTACGTCTGTAACTTTGGATGATAATTTCACTGTTTTGCTTTCATTGTCGACTATAGTTTCTTGTTCTACCTAAAAAAGGATGTGGAGATAAAAAGTGCTCAGCTGTACTGTGTAAACTGCACTGTTATCGTTGACGAGAGAATTCTGGTCCGGACGAGTATTCAAACGTAAACAATAACAGTGCATTTTACACGTCGAATAGACGCTTTGTTGACAAGCTCAATCGTAGGTGTTTTAACGTGCCTTGGGAAGTGAGCAAACAAACTATTGTTGACATTTTCAAAAAGTGCTACTAAATCATCATCACTGGCCCTTAACATGTGTCGTTCTATTTCAATAACAGACCCACATATTCTATATTAACACAACCAAGGTAGATGTAAGAGAGAAAATGTATCGCTTATCCCTTTTAAGCTCGTGCACGTGTTCACACACGTGAGCTAATGCCATAGCGATGTCTGTCTGTCTGTTCGTGTGTGTGTGTGTGTGTGTGTGTGTGTGTGTGTGTGTGTGTGTGTGTGAGTGAGTGTGTCTGTGAGTGTGTCTGTCTGTCTGTCTGTCTCTCTGTTTACAGGATAACTCAAAAACGCCTAAACAGATTCAAGTCAGATTTGGTAGACAGGTACCATATGTTACTTGCAAGAACAGATTAGATTTTAGTTAGTTTGGCTTGCATATTAATGAAGTTATGACATATCTTTTTTTTCATATAATGGTTTCCCTAAGGAGACAGTAATGACAGTGTCGACATATAGCAAGAAATACTGCACACAATTTCATGAAACTTTTCACAGATGACAGTCTCAGAACATTATGGTGATACTGTGAGTATCATGTCAATTATCTGCTCATTTGCATATTTTAAAGAACGTTTGTAATTAGTGACATGACTCTGAAATTCCTGCACCAAATTTGATGATACATGCAGCAAATATTGATCTGATATATATCTAACTGTACTTAGAAGCAATCGGCAGTGTCAAGTTAATAAATAGTGATTTGCATATTTTCTGAAGTTTTGTAATTAGTCATATAACTCAGAAATAACTGCGCCAAATTTGATGAAATCTGCTGCAGATACTGATCCGACAGATATCTAACTTTGTTGTAAAGCATTTAGTAGTGTGAAGTAAATTAAGGGTTCATTGTATATTTAATACACTTTGTAATTAGGTATATAACTCTAAAATCACCGAACCAAATTCGGTGAAACCTGCTACAGATATTGATCTAATATATGTCTAATTGTACTATGTAACATTGAGCAGTGTCAAGTTAATTAAGGGTTCATTTGCATATTTAATGAACTTTGTAATTAATGATATTACTCCAAAATTACAGCATCAAATTTGATGAAACGTGCTACAAATGTTGATCTGATGGATATCTAATTGTCCCATGAAGCATTGAGCAGTGTCAAGTTAATAAATAGCTCATTTGCATATTAAATAAAGTTTTGTAATCAGTGATTTAACTCTGAGAGTACTGTGCGAAAGCTGATAAAACCTGCTTCATATAATGATGTAACAAATATCCGATTGTTCTATGAAGCGTACTACTATTGATGAACCTGTTGTGAAACACGCGAGCACATTCAGTTCACATCTGGTTAAAGGTATACTGTCACCTGTTCCAATTTTGCCACAGTTACCATGGAAAGAGAAAATCTAACCAATCACAGATTTTAAGCGGGTGGCCGCTTTTTAAAAACAGCGCCCTCAAATGGGCATTTTGAATACCAAGGAACGCCCCTTTGACCATATATGGGCATATTTAGATTACAGGTGACTGTATACCTTTAAATCATGTAGGATGCATTGCAGTTACGTTAACTGCTGCCTCGCATACGACCCACGACATATTTTCGCTCTATTTCATATCCCTCGAGTAATGAGATGACGCCGTCGACTGGAAATTGTTTATGAGAATATGATGGCATTTTGGCAATCGTTCTCAACAACTCAGCAGGGTCTGAAATTTGACATTATATTACTGACATTTTTATGATCACAATATTGCTTTCATGGTACAGTTATATTAAACTCTAACTGAAATAGGCGACAAACTTTATGGGCTTAATTAATCTTTTAAAACCTCCTCGGGTATTTGAATACATACATACATACATACATACATACATACATACATACATACATACATACATACATACATACATACATACATACATACATATATATATATATATATATATATATATATATATATATATATATATATATATATATATATATATATATATATATATATATATATATATGAAAAAATGAAACCATAACAAATTTTTGATATAAATATCGGAGCGGCTTATAATGCTTAGAGGTTAAGTTGGGTTTCATTTGACTTTGTGATGAACATCATACGTGACGTCATAAGTCTACGGTTTTTAAAAGTTACTGACGGTATTTTTCGTCTGCTATTGATATCACCTGCACGAGGAGATAGATTTATTGCATTAAGGTAGAATGCGCCTCGGGGACAGATATTCGGACTCTCAAACTTTTTCAATTCTTTTCTGATCTACCACTTGTGGGGGTTCATTTTGAAGCTCTTGGTGTAAGAAAACTTTTTACACCAAGTTTAGTTTTTTGAAAATCGAAAATCGAAAATTTTATTTTTCTCTCCGCGGAGTCAATACAGGAATGGCGTCCATTTTTAATTTCAAATACGGATAAATCTTGAGTGATTTGTTTCTCTAGTACCAACATTTGCACGGTGACCACAGATTTTTATTCTAAGCTTTGAAAGAGACTGATTGAAATATTCGTAGAGGAAAGTTTGAGCAAAAGTTAGAGTCTTTCATTTTCGAGGCGCATACTACATTAACCATAGACCCTGGAGTCTCGCTCAAGGGTCAATGCATGAAGGTAGAAAGTGCCTCTCAAACTTTTACAATTCTTCTTTTTATACTACCACTTGTCAAAGGTTTTGGAGTAATTAAAATTTTCACCATCCTATTTTTGTGAAAACCGTAAATTTAATTTTTCCAATAGAGTAAACACAGGGGTGACGGCCCTGTTGAATTTCAAATATCGGTAAATTTATTATAATCTGTAATTCTGATACAAAATTTTGCACGGTGACCCCCTGACTTTTATTCATGATGTTGAAAGAAAATAGTTGAAAATTTTCTTGGGTAAAGCTTGAGTGGAAATTCAAGTCTTTCACTTTTGAATGCATGTTAAATAGATAAAAAATACCTTCAAATGCATTATCTTGTATGATAATCTTTTCATCATTAGGAAATATAATGACGTCATCCATATGTTTGATGATCGAAATTAATATTTGCTCAAACTGTTCTATGTACACTTGATACGCGTTTTACCGTGAACAGATAAAGAATTGGAATGAAAAGGGCATCCGAATAACTGTATTCATTGGGTACTCCATACTAAGTGCCCCACCCCCTCCCCACCCCCGCCACTGTGGGCACAACTACGACTCCTCTGCTGCAACTACGTTGTTTTCGACAAAACTGGGCGCAGAAAGGCCAGTGGAAACCACCCTAGGTTGAATGCAGGTATATGGCATGCATGTACGCATACAGAGGGGAAGTCTGCGGTAATTATTCTCTGTTGGTTCATAGACTTGAATTTATGGTTCGTGTGTTTCCCGTGTTGCCTGTACTTGCAAAAATACTGACGGACAGTCTGTGATTATGCAAAAACACGTCACCAGTGACAATTGCGAATTCAAAAAGCGTTCGATGCCTTGCACTCAATCAGTGCTCCTTACAAACTTACAGAGTTCTGCCTTCCAAAGTTCGTCGACAGAGAGAAGTTATTAGCCCTCTGAGAGAATCACACTTTTCTAATTTTCACGTTCGTCTCACACTCGTAACCGAGCCGAATAGTAAAGTTGCCCCATCACAGCCTCGTCACAAAGCATGGCACTGTTACAACTGAAGCACATTGCGGCGTTCAGTCAAAATAATTCCGTCATGACAGATAACTGATGAGAACAGTCATGACTCGGTTCTGTAAATACAGACCACCATGTATCATTTCAACTCGTGATAGAACCAGTCGGAAAAATAGCTATTCAAACAAAAGTGAAAGTGGGAAAAAAAGAATTTTACGATAACAACAAGTAAATATATGAAAATGTAAACATAACTTTAACTAAAATTCTAATGGCGGATTTTACAAAATTCCACATCGTCAATCTTCTTTTGCAGCGTACACTGAAGGAAAGCATTGACCAGCTGAAAGATACATTGTTTTGTCAAAGCGCAACATCAATAAATTCTTACAACTGAGTATACCTTTTTATTGCACACACAAAAAAACCAGACTTCATGATCGAGCTTTTTCGATCGCTATTTTATGAGGAAACGGACGCCCTTGGCGTATTCGTAAAAAATGAAGCTGAAAGCCATCCTTGAAACTAAATATTTCTTTACGTGAACGAGATACAAGTATGATTTTATTGCTGCAAATCGAGCGGTGTGTCTGCAGCTGCTTGTAATAAAACTACTTTCTGCGAGTGGCCTAAGGGAGTGGTCATTATTTACGGCCGGGGGTCGGAGGAATTTCATCGGAAGCTCTGAAATTTCGATTACCCCGCCCCCTGCCAACCATGATGAATTTGAGGAACCCCCCTCTCTGACACAGGAATTTTGAAAGACCCCCCTGACTTAGAAAAGTTAAATAAAAATACATGCATTAGTAAAATTTACAAAAATACAGCAATAGTAAAGACTATTCAAATCCTGGTGTAGTCCGCTAGATTATCATTGGTTATCTCATGACGGTTGAAAAAGGTGAAACAACAGAATGAAATTCAAAGTTACAACAAAAAATAGCTATAAAAGCTCACGCCGTACCCAGATCCAACCATAGAGTATTGTTTAATTTGGATGGGTATTATGACTGGTTTTTCACAAGCATATCTGACTGGGAGAAGTTAAAAGTACAGGGGAAGAGAGGCTAAGGGAAAGTATCAGAGGAAGTTGTCCTTCTTTTTCGTGGGAAATTTTGAGAAATTGATTTGTGCAATGGTGCAGTCTGGTGCAATCTGAGAGGTGTTTTCAATTTGTTTTTTTACTTAGTAAAACTGTTAGAACACCCGAAGGGGGATATCACGAGAGGGGGGTCGCCCCTCTTGCTTCGAAAAGTTTGATAAATAGATGTGTGCAATCTGAGAGGTGTTTCAATTTATTTTGTAGCGAAAATTGAGTAATCCCCCTCTTTCTCTCCACATTTCGAGCAACCCCCTTCTGGCTTTCAATTTTTGGAATGGCTTCCCCTTTCAGATTTCTCCGCTCCCCCCCCCCTCCGACTGTAAACAATGACGGCTCCCTAACGAAATTTTACCTTCAGAGGTTTGGAATTCTTTTGAGTCGGATATGCATCCCAATTATGAGAAGACTAAGTCTCTTCTGATAACAACACTGTGAATCATTAATTGACGACGGAACGTCACTGTTTGTCGCCAAACACAATGTACCAAAACAATAAGATAAATGCCGCCCTCAAACCTTTGACTCGACATATTTCTGCCAGAGTATTCTAAAATCAAGTTCGTCTCCATTGTGCATTGACCTGGCAATGCATATCACAATTATTAGAAGCCAGTTTCTACTTTTGAGAGTCAATAGTGTTGCCGCGAAGTCCAAGTTTTAATATGGCGTAAAAATCTGCGGCATTTATTTACTCAAGGGGGACCGCAAACCATGATGTTTTTAGACTAGCTCATTTACCGCTTTGGGCTTATCTTTGCTTACAAAACGATCGGAAACTGTATTAATCGTCTGAACCTATTCTTTCAATGAACAGCTGTATTTCTTTCGCTTAGCGAGTTCTCATTTTGTGTTCGTTCTGCAAGAGGGCAGGCAGTACAGGGACATAATAGCGTGCAGTTGTTACGCGAGCACGCCTCTTGTACGCGACCATTCTACTGTCATCATGAAAGAGTTTGTCGAATGTTTCTTCCTTCAGTTTATTAACTCTATAAGTCCATCGTCTCGGGAAAGTGGTGGGGAGAGGCGTTTTCGTATTGGGAAAAGACAGTTGTTAGAGTTTTTCCTATCGGAAATAGGGTTTAACTTGGCGAACATATTGTAGGGTGAAAAATCCGGTGCTGTCCTGCTTTCAAACAAGGAGGGCAGGTGAGATTTGTGAACATCTCTCAAATTTCCATTTTTTGTTCAAAATATCTCAGAATGTCTTACTTACAAAAAAACACCTCTGATTATGATTTCTCAAAATCTACTAATTGGCTGCCCCTGTGGGTATTTCTCACAGAAGAATCACTGAACAGGGGCACTACCCGTTGCTACTCACCCGGGCTTGATACATGTACACCAATGTATCCCATCACCTCTTAAATATTTTACTGTGACGACTGCCCTTGGGAAAATCCCTGATCAATAAATAAAATAATGACAAAGTATCATAGTATTTCAGTAAGCTTTTGCAAGAAGATCATCTATCCTTTCAAGGGGAGCCTTACCTTTAATATCAACGGCACGGCGGTGCACATTTTACTTCCAAATTTCCACTCCGCTGCCATGGTTGCGTGGAACAAAAACGGCAGGGAGATCGTGCTGAGAGTCCAGTCGGAAATTGCCAAATTCAAAAGGAACACGTTGAAAGTGTTTTTCTTGCGGTTGCCCGTGATCAGCACAAGTGCGACCATGATGTTGCTCCCGGCGGACAGAAGCACGCTCAGTCCGAAAATGACGCTCAGGGTGACCATAGTGTTGGATGGTAAGGTCTCCACAAAATACTCTCCGCTGAAGTTACCTGTGTAATTCTGATCAAGATATGCCCACTCGCTCGTCTCGTTGGAGGCCATCTCTTCAAGCCCAAGCCAGGAAAGCAAACGCGAGATGTATCTAGCGACCAGTTCTAAGGTTACTGTGCGTCGGTCTGGGACTGCGATCCTTAAAATAGCGCTCGGCAAAAAACACTTGAGCGAGCGTAGGCGTATCTGCACACTCGCAAAGAATCACGGGAGTCATTAAATTCGAAAAAAAATTATCCGTTTTATTGTTATGGTCTCCAGAACAATATTTCAATTTGTAAATCGAGATAATTTATTTCATTGCTGTGCAATTAGCTTATCGAGCAAATTAAGTATTCAACCATACGTCGTTATTCATGTAATTATCAGAAACAGACCTTTAGGTAAGAAACGCGATTTCACGGGTCCAGGGAAACTCATATGTTGTGAATGTTTAGTTGAAGGCGTCTAGATACTTTGATAGGCGGAGACCTTCCCCAAGCAAGACATTTTCCCTCCGGATTCAGGTTATTATAATTGATTATGAGGCCCACGTCAGATTCAGTTGATTGAACGTCAAGAAACCTATGTGTCTGCGGCTGTCCGAGATCCCGTGTATCTAAACAAAATGTGTGTGATCTCGTGCGATTGACTCAACATCGATCCGTACACCTATAAGTACTCCTCCATCCTCTCCCCAGCCATCAAAAAAAGCCATCCAGCATCCACCAAGGATGGATTTCTTATTAATCTAGAATTTGTTAACTCTGGCCAAAACGTCATCGACTTTCTTGTTTACAAACAATGTATTTCACGCACTGTATATAGATGCATCATGTCAAAATAGCTTTAAGATGTACATTATGACAAACATGTTTTAACTTTAATCTATCGCCAAAGTACCTTTGATACTGTGTTTATGTCTGTCGTAGGACTCCCCAGCGACCTGAGCGCAGTTCCGACAACCGCCTCCATTTAACTTACCTCGTAGGCTTCAAAATGAATTCACACAAGCGGATATCAGAAAAGTAATGATTTTTAGCGCCCAAAACACTTTCGCCTATAGATGCATCCATTCACAAGGATCAATATTGAGGTATTCTGTATGGCGATGGCGCTGGCATGTCATTTGAGATCGATTTGAATTCAATGCTTGTCGGTTAAATCTTTCTTGTGCATTCTCTCCTCTCA
This sequence comes from Ptychodera flava, assembly GCF_041260155.1. NCBI lineage: Eukaryota > Metazoa > Hemichordata > Enteropneusta > Ptychoderidae > Ptychodera > Ptychodera flava. Next base: position 20,198,575 of record NC_091944.1, on the reverse strand, counting down.
GGCTCTCGCAAAGAGCCCTGCCTTTTCATCTCTACCAAAGGTAGAACGCGCCTCGGTTACAGATATTTGGACGCTCAAACATGTTCAATACTAGTTTGGTATACCACTTGTAGGGGTTCATTTTGAAGATCATGGAGAAAGTAAAGCTTTCACCGCATTATTTGCGTGGAAGTCGAAAATTTAATTTTCCCCATAGAGTTAAAAGAGGGATGGCGGCCATTTTGAATTTCAAGTAACCTTGAATATTGGGTAATTTGTTTCTGTGGTACTAAAGTTTGAACGCTGACCCGTGATTGTTATTCTTTATTTTCAAGGGGAACGGTTTAAAATTTCAGTATGGAAAGTTTGAGCAAAAGCTCGTCTTTATTTCTTCTTATACCCTACACTCTGTCCGTCTGGTTCTATTCGTCTCCATATCTGTCCGTCTCATCGAAAGATTTGATTGGACTACGAGTGAAATCTGTTAAGCATTTCCGCAAGACTTTTCAAACTTGGATTATTCTATCAAAAAAGCAAAAAATGTTACGATGCAACGGAGCGAATAACCACTTTGCAATTACGACTTTTTTTACTCAGTATCTAGAGGCAATAGTTCGTCGCTGTTCCCGATGCTTTCAGCAATATCGGAAACTCGAATTTATTTGAAATCACCGTGTAAAACGTAGCTGACTTGTGGTACTGTATAAAGCTTTAAACTAGCTATTTACACATTAATGGCTCCGATCTGTGATTGAAATATTCCTGTAGACTGTTGTATAAATTTTCTTACGAAATGCCTTCGAGAAAGAGGTGACTGCGAGCCAAAATATCTGACTATAGGCCAACGACTGCGATCGTGACTTTGACCTCAAGTGGCACTCTTCGACACTAAAATGTAATCTTGGTTTCCAGAAACGATTGTGGCTATGGTCGGGTGTTTGAGGAGAAGGAAAGCTTTTGATTATGAACAGTAGGGCTACACCAATGGGAACAGTGAAATTTCACAACGCTTCATACAAGTCTCATCGCTAAAATTAACTTTAACGAATTTGCCCAAATGAAACATTAAACAGAACCCAAGCTGACATTGATCAAACACCTGTCAACAGAAGTCGTGCCGCTGCATGTTTTAAAAATAGACAAATTTAGCTCAACACTACTGTCGTGCCCTGTAGGAGATTAATTATACCTCTCTTGAGCCCTTTGCTACGGAGCGAACAAAAGGAAGTCCTTTCGTTCCGCAGTGGACGAAAAATGTGAGATGGTGGACCACGCATAGATTCAGGGACCATCAGAGACACAGGTCATTGATGTGTTGGACTATGAACTAAAATCTAGGATGAAATGTGAACTCTTGGGGTTTTATTAAAAAACAAAGACAAGAAATCATTTAATGTCAAAATGTTTTTCAGTGCTCAAATATTTTTTGTGCTAATAGATCTGAGGGTAACTTTCTATTTTTTCTTTCTTTCTGTATTTATTATTTATTTATTTTTATTCATTTATTTAGTTATTTACTATTTTGCTCTCTGTGAACGAAAGAAATACTGAAAAAGATAAATCCATGCTATATTTTTAATATGTAAGAAAGGATTCAGAGTTTGGAATTAAAAATCAAAAAAATCATATGGTGGGAAAAACATTTTTTTTTCTTGGATTTCATCGCATGGCTGCAATATTAATCCTCCATGATTCAGTATGTGGTTGACTTTCATCTTCCAGAACCGCATTAGCAGAAATTGTGTCAGCCATTGTCTGCATCATCTATACTAAAATGGTAAATATTTAGATTGGGATACTAATTTTCCTCTTCAAGGTCGCTGTTTTTTACATTTCTTCGATGTCAAGTAAAATAAATGATACTGTATTTATTTCGTAAAGCTGGATCGGCAGCATGGCTGGTGCAGAATACAAACCCGTTGGACAGTACGCCATGGGCTGTTGTTTGACTGCGACAGTCATAATCCTACAAAGTGGTGTAAAAATTATAATTTCACGCTCACGATGCATTGGCGTCCTTGGACGCGATAACTCAAGCTGCAATTCCACTCGATTTGGATTCTAACAATGCTGGCGCCACGAAATGCCAGCACGGTATCGACAACATGGTCTAACTCGTTTACACATTTAAAAATTCACCAAGTTACGTACCCGTCATTGAGGTATTCTGCGTACAAGTACCCCCATGTTCTATTGTATTTCAACCACTTGTAATATTGAGCTGTTTTTATCGTTTTAATTTATTGATGGTGTGGGTTTGAAACAATATTGTATAGTATGCCACGCACAAACAATTAATAACGTATACTTTTGTATCTTTTCTAAAGTCGTTAGAAATCAAAGTATTGTATGTCATCTTATTGTATTCTTTATGGCGTATCCGACGTAGCCAAGATACTGTATAATGCGCGCGCACACACAGACACACAGAGACACATACACTTTCTGGAGACCGACTCAAGCAGCCACACACTCGCAGGCAGATTCACAGACTGCTCTACCAGTGGTTGGGCCGTTAGGCCTAGCCATGGTTCCGTATTCAATAAACAAGTTCAAGTTCTACATCATCACTCGTCGTCAGTTCCAGCTTTTTTCTATTGATACGACATGGTGGAGATACAAATCCGGTGCGATGACTGACTTTTGGTTGTCAGTCGCCTCTCATCATCAAGCGAGATGCTCTCTGACTATTTCCCTGAAGCACGAAAGTAACTGTCTATCTTTCTGGTCGTTACTAGATATTGCCGCGGTTTCCTTTTCGGCTCTGTTCGTGAACGAGGTCAAAAATGAGCTTTTGGACTCAGTAAATTGTCTCTTTAAATGCCGATGGAATTGAATCCACTGTCCTTCAAAAGTAATAAACCTAAACTTCAGTCTCTCAAACTGCGATAATCTATTGCAAGGTCTAAAATAACAGTTGATTTTTTCTATTTCCGTTTCGTCATAGCCATAAATTTTGTCTTAATTCTGTTTAAAGCTATACCTGCAACTGCGAGTGACATCGTTCGTCGCCGCCTAAAAACCAATTAATCTGTTGCTACGACTTTCTAGAGAAACCGCAAAAGAAGCGATTCCGTTAGTATGCAACTTTTATTTCCGTTGCAGCTTTCAGTTGAATCCTTACTAGTAGCAATTAATTTTGTTTGAATTTTAGGGACTGAACAGAAACTAAAGGAGGGGGAGGGCCGTTGTTTTTCAAAATGACAAAGTGACAATTCAAAAGCGAACGCGAGAAAATAAATGACCATCCCCAATTTTCATGTGCAAAAACCAGTAAAACCCCCTGCGTGTGAGTCCATATCAGTATTATTATAATTGACTTATGATTTCTCATTTGACCTTCAAACTTATTATAAAGAATACTTTTTAACCTTTTCTAATAATCGCTTTTATGCAAGGTTTCAAGTAATTTAAAGAAAAAAGACCACATTTCACAATTACTTGTAAGAACTCTATAAACTACTTAAAGTAGAATTGTCCATACAAAATTAAAAGGGACAATAGCTGTAATGTTTACCTCAATTTATAGTTTGGCTTGCAGAGAGCATTATTTTTGCTTGTCAAGAAACAGCCTAAACGTCAAGATTTAGATTTAAAAACATTGATATAAATGCACAGATATAGCAAGTTTTGCACCGGAAAAACATGCAATAGTTTACCTCTAGACTACCATGATAAGTAAAATAATATTTTTCGGTGAAATTCTAATATCATATTTATTGTTCACATAAGCATTTGTAGCCACTATATTCTCATCAGGTACATTTATATCAATTATCAAAGGTCTATAAACGCACAGATATTGCTAGTTTTGTATTGGAAAAAATATTCATATTTTCTTCATAGACTTCCATACATAGTGGCTCAACATTTTTGATGAAATTTCAAAATCAAATTTTTTGTACAAATATACACTTGTAACCACCCTACACTAACCGTACATTTTGATCATTCATAAATGTACAATATAACTGTTTTTAATCGGAAAAGAATTGTTCGTTGTTTTCTCATAGACTGCGATGTATAGTGAATCAACATTATGATGAAATCCAAAAAACCAAATTCCTTGTAGTAGTACCTACGCATGCACTTTTTCCTCCAACTTCAAGCAAAGTACATTTACATCAATTATCAAACATACATAAATTCATAGATATGCTTGTTTTTGTGGGAAAAATGTAAATACTTTGCCAAATAGACTCTCATGTATTGTGATTTGATTTTTTGTGTCTCTTGCCTTCTTATAGTTACGCAGAAATGGTGACCCCAAACGCATGTGTGAAATTTCTTGACCCTTGCCCTCCCCATGTAATTTCTGTCCAGTCCCTTAATACGCTTGAAATCAAAACGAGTTTCATTAGTTCAATCTCACTAAAGATCAACAAGTTGATAGCTATTCTAAAAGTACGACTGAACAACAGTGTTTTAAATATTTGGTATGTCTGCTGCCTGTTTTGACACATCCGGCATGCTCAGGAAACATTTATATGTCGATAAATTCAGTGTTCTGATATAAAATGAGATAAATGCAAGCGTTAAGGGGCAAACAATTGTAGAATGTGATAACCTGAAAGCGCTTTCTCTTCAAACTTTTTAAATATTACTGTAGAAAGAGATTGGCACCAAACATGTTCTAAACTGTGCTATTATTCATTTACATAGATACATAGATACATACATACATACATACATACATACATACATACATACATACATACATACATACATACATACATACATACATACATACATACATACATACATACATACATACAACATACATACATACATACATACATACATACATACATACATACATTGCAATACGTCGATACAAGATCCAATTGATCTTACACAGTCAAGACATTTGCATGCAAAACGGTTCGCCTACTAACGCAATCCACTTCTACATGCATCTACTATGATTAGTTGTCAAGTTTTATTACGTAGACGGAGGGCGCTATAAATCATGAACACTTCCAAAGGTGAACACGAAGCCCCTCAGCATGGCTTAATCCTGAGGCTTTGCGACTTTTTACGGATATGCTGAGGTGGCCTTCATTATGTGATAGGGCCGTTGGAATATGAGAAACGTAAAAGTTGACCCCCTCCTCCAAGTATTCATATTAAAATATGAATCATTCTCCACTCAATTTGTAAACTGTAACCCCACGATCTAAATTTTGACCTGATGGTATTAAAGGAAACATAAAGTAGCCATGATATATCATCAAGATGTGGTGCTGGAATTTAACATCACGATCATGTAACTTTGCACTATGGACACTGTCCGTAACTTTGGGCTATTTTTTTTCAGAATTTTGCTCAGTTTATAGTTAACCCATGGCCAGGTTTCTTGTTCTACATTCACAACCGGCACTGTTGCTGATAGAACCTTTTTGTATTGTTTTCAGACTTCATGCAAAATAAACCATATTCTATCGCGGTTTTTTAATTTTCGGTTCTATTTTGGATATGCCTTGACTCCATACAAATCCTTTGTGAAACATAACCCCTCAAACCATCTATTGTAAAGTATGACCCCCTCCCCTCATTAACCCTTAGGTAAAACTCAACCCCTCTTGATTTCCGTCGGCCCTCTCAGCTTAAGGGAAGTTTCTCTTCTTGCTGTTTAAAAATACTAGCCTCGGAGGGCCATGAGTCGATATTTTTCAAGTTATATATAAAATGATCAAATTCTTTCTCTTTTGCAATGTTTTAGGAGGCTTTGATATACCATGGCTGATGTTTCGTAGGTCTAACAAAAATAATGCGCAAAACCTTCGTCAGTAGAAGAATCGTATTTGCCCGTGTTTGTGTTAATACGGGGGTGTGTTTATCCGAAGAAAACATGTATTTTATGGTACGGAAAAGGTCGCGTGGTGGAACGGTGCCGATATGAAGACACTACCCCGGTGAGATCTGATTCGCGAGAGAATGCGGTTGTCGTCGGTCATGACAAAAAAAGCTATGATTTATCGCTCAGGGTCAATTGCATCGACCCACAAACCCCTGGCATTTATTCAATACCCCTTGCAATCAGCCACTACAACCACAGTGATATTTAGCGGTTCATTGAAGGCAATTTGAACAGTGCACTAAGTGATAAAAATTATCTTGGAAAGTAACATGAAAGATTGGTTAATAAACCGCGATCAATTATTACGTCAAGCCGTTCATACATCTTTGTGTGTACATAAATCCCTCAAACTTCAAAAACCGAAGATCGAAATCAAGTCCTACGACGTAAATTTGAAATAGAAACACTGTATTGACACGTAACCATAGAGAGAAATATTATGACGTCATTCCCCTGTAGGTTCCTAGAATAGCATGTCGTTATTTCCTGTTTACAGCCTAAACCTTCCGGGCAAATAAAACAAATCAGCCATCTAGGAAACATGACTTCGTATACTATTATTTTTCTAGAATCTGAAGTAATTTCAGCTTTGCTACGCAAGTTGAAAAGCTCTTGGAATGTTTATTAGATCTGGGCGCACTGTCGATTATTTAGCTATAATTTCTTCGTTCGGTCGATGAAATCTCGAGGAACTACTTTCGGTTGGATGAAGCTCGATTGGCAAACGTTGATTTTTTTTACAGGAATCTGGAATCCTTTGAAGGCGATTTGCTAATTTCTCTTGCAGGAAACAGTTTTTGAATTAAGAAAGCTACTAATATTCTCCTCAAGGCTTTCTTTTATTACTTCTCATCTCCGTTTTCGCATATTACAACGTGATTTTCGATGGGTGGTTATAACTTTGCCGCAAGAAAGTACACATGTCCTATTTTCTCAATACCTTAGCGATAAAGGAAAGTAGAGTGCGAGCAACACAGAATGAAATTAATCCCCGCAGCATGCACTCAACAACAATTAAACCCGGAATTCGAATGAACCACGGCTGGAAAAAAGCCATATTCATAAACGCGCACAAAAATGCGTTCCTTTCTTTTCACACGCGTTTGTACTGTCTGTTTGTTTGTACTGCGATCACGTGATCTCCTGGGCGTACTGAACGCCTTGGCGGACTGCAGTCCGTAGAACACACCGCGTCCCAGTTTTCCCTGAGTAGAGCCATTATTGTACAAGGTCGACGCAAAATATAGCCCTATTTCGATTACACCACGATGCCTTTAAGGGGTGTTCACATTCTACAGCGTTTTTGGTTAGGTGTTTTAGTTTGTGAATTTTTTTTTCTTTTCTTTTGTTTTTGTTTTCGTTTTCATTTTAACCCAATATCACTTTTATGCAAAATATCATCGCATTTCTAGCACTTCGACGATTCCAGATCGATATACCGGTAGGGTTTACTTTTCCCGTATGCCAAGCAGATATAAGTTGGAAGAACCTTAAAGTTATTAGTGTACGCAAAACAACAGAATTCTTGGTGTTTTCTTCACCTATTTTAAACACTTCACAAGAATACGATTTCACTATGATTTAAATTTGTTTATATTTGATCCTAAAAATTCTAAACAGTCTGGCCGTATAAGAATGAGAGTAGATAACGCTAAACAAAAATGCCGTTTTTTGTTTCTATATAAACTCTACTTTCGAATGAGATATTAAATTTCATGAAGTCGCTCTAAGTTTTTTACTTAAACTAATCGCTATCAAGTAACATAAAAATTGAGGGATGTTTACACTGAGTGTGTATGATGCTTCGAGCAAACAATTGCTCCAAAACTAAACTTGAGATTCACTGCTTTTTGATAATGTACTGTATCGTTAGTTTCTATGTCATTTTTAGTGAGAAATATTTCTTTGAAAAAAGTATGTTGGTTACCTGCAACGCTACGTTGAGGGAGTAAAAATATACATCACCACCGTTGAGGGTACCACTCCTCGAGTACACTACTTTAGCTCACATCTTATCACTGCAGAACTGCTCATCTGACACATGAAAAAATGTGTGTTGGTAACATGCAACGCTGCCTTGGCGGTACAAAAATAAATGCGGACATAATATGTACCAAGCCTCTGGGAACAACAAGAACTAACTAGTGTTTGTGGCCGTGGCATACTTTTAATCGTCAGAGTACGTCGTGTAAAATTATTTAATGTTGTTGCAATCTAAAATGATTTCTTCAAGCTTTCTTGGTAGTGTTATCCTGCCTCACAGCAGGAGTTTCCACCTAGCTCCGTGGAACTCTTTTTTATTTATTTATCTTATTTATTTATTATTTTATTACTCATCCAACAGTGGGACCCAATTACAGGATGAGATACCCATAACCCTCTACCCAATGGAGCAATGAGGAGTAAAGTGCCTTGCTCAGGGGCACAACATCGTACTGGCGTCTAGAACTCACATCCTCATCTGCATCCTGTGACAGTGATTCCGTTACTCTTGACGTTACACTGGACCTACCGGGTCTCGAACTCTCCATCCTCCAACAGTGAGTCCGGTACCCGGTCAACCACTTCCCCACGGTGCCTCCCTTTCAAGTGCGCTTGCAAACATCAAACGAAGGACGCACCCAGGTCAGGAAAAGCCCTTTTGGAATATATTTTGTTTTCCAAAATGCAATAATTTCAATAAAGTTGCAAGTCATTATCAAGGTAATTGCGTCATGACACAAACAGTTATCCAGTCATCGTCACCGTTCCCAAAGCCATTGCCACCTTCATTCAAACACAAACATCAGCATGAGCAGCATATTCGATTTCAAGGTCGTCATCATCATCATCATCATCATCATCATCATCATCATCATCATCAATATTATCAACATAATCATCATCACCGCATCGAAATCATCACCACCATCATTTCATCATCATCATCATCATCATCATCATCATCATCATCAACAACAACAACAGTAACAACAACAATGACGACGACGAAGACGTTGTGGTTGTCCGTTTGCCAAGCTCTTCTCATTTCGGATTGTTTCTTTATTAATTAAGCATTATTGGTAATTTTATCCAATGATCATCGTACGGTTGCCGCGTATATTGGTTGTTTTAAAGCAACAATCGCCAAACCTTGTGTCGAAGTGTAAAATGAGGCAATATTAACCTTTATGAACGAATCCGATCGCAAAATATGAAAGATGTACTATATATTTTACATGATATACTTTGGGATAATTGGATCTTCGTATTTTTCAAATTTCCCAAAACTGTTAGGTGTTCTATAGCTGAATGTTGCAATATTACAAATTACTCATAAAAACAAGTGTGTAACTTAAAAGAAAAACAGATAAGCTTACATTTGCAGATTAAACCGACAGTACTTCACAATCCAATTATCCCAAATTAGTTTCAATCGTGTTAATTTCGAATTTTGAACAAAATATTTCGCTTTTAACAAATAACATCGGCTTTAGGCTGACAAATGAAACCGCTTCAGTTTAATCTATTGAATTTTGATCGTAGCAGGGTGATTGTAAATGATCGCAAACGATTGAATCAGTAATTTAAGCAAAATTTCGGACTGTTGTCGGCAAATTAAAGCCCTAATAGCCGCGAATGTGTAATACACCGATCTCAAAATATCCCCAAGAGTTTTCTATAAGACCCATAAAGACTGAAAAAGTGTATATCACTGTAATAAGTGTCGAAAGTGGCATGTGCATTCAAAAGTTTTAACATCAATTTAGATTTCAAAAATAAATCATGTGACAGAGAAAATAAAGATTACAACAACAAAATGTTGGCCATCGTGTGTTGTGCATTCAAATAAATGGCATCATTGCTAGTTTCTTGTATTATCACAATGTGTATGCCCAGGAAATACTGCATTTTTGTACTTTTCCGTGGGGACGCCATTTTATGGGTGCGGCACCCGTTTATTATATAACCTGTTAAAACGCGTAGGCATGGTTCAAATCAGCGAGCAGTGATGATACTTCTAGACCTGTCTTTCAGTTAGCACATTTACATAAACCAACTTTGGTTTGAAAATAAAATAATGAACAACTTGCATAAAATTCTCAGCTATTTGGGCTTTAATGGTACGATGAGACATCATAAAATTATGTCAATGACTCGCCTAGTATCGTCCGTTTGTTGTTTTTTTTTCTGTCTTTACTCAAAACTAATACGTCAGCTCAGTACAATCAAAGACAAAGCGACCGAGAAGGTTATGAGGTGCGCTGACGGAGTTTATTATGGCACAAAATATTCAGTCAGCCGGCAAGCAAATATACACGAGTACAGCATTAATCGATTCTGAGTGTTTAAACTCTCACTTTTTTATCGTTTTATGCTTAATGATCCGCCGATGGGGCGCTATCCTGTCGGATCGCTTGTAATTGCGAGAGTTCCTTCCCTTTTCGTCTTTCATTTATTTCCTTTTTTCTTCGCGAACGAGGCAAAATATTTAAGGCATGGGTTATGGAAGCCAACTGAGTTGTTCGCGCGAAAAGGCTTTTGTAAGCCCTCTCTTGAAGCTTGGCGGGTGAGAAATTTTGTGTACGAAATAGGCGAGGAACAGCCGCGCTGACTTATTGTGAGCGGACTACGGCAGTTGAAAGGCCTGCATTAGGGCAGAAATAGGATTCTGTCTTTTTAGGAGGAGCGTGCCAAGGGGAGGGCAAAGTTTTGCTACAGAGAGATAACAGATATCTTGTGTCGGAGGGAGGGGTGGATGGGGAGTTTTCAAGTGAAATGAAGTGAAAAGACTATGGGGTACATTTTCAAATTGTTGGTTACGTTGGTGAACAGTGTCCAATATCTCTTACAAAATCGATATGGCTAGTACGTATAAATGTAAAACAATTCTCCTCACACAACGATGACGTCAGTAAGGTCGCAACCCATGGTTGGCGATGCGCACTCTACCGATGAAAAAAAAAAACAGAGCAGCCGTTGGAGATTTTGACAATACAAATCCTCTGAATATTTGCTTTTTTAGTTATTTTGTTGATTGTATTGAGTAATTACCAATTCGAAGTGAGAAATGCATAAACCATTTACACCTCGAAAAAGATCATTTGAGCCTCTCTGATCTTAGAAGAACTTGCAATTGTCACAGGAAATAAGAACAATTTATTGACAAGACTTGACTAGTATGCCAACACTTTGATAACATGATTTTTTCAAGGGTTAAACAGAGTTTAATTTTAAACGCTCCACAAACAATTAATGAGGCAGAACGTTACTTGTGGCAATATTTTTCTACTAGACGCTTTAAAGTCTTATGATTCTCTGCTAATTCACAGGATGTGTGAACTCATCATGTTACTGGAGGCGAAACTAACTTCTAGCCATTCCGTTTGTAATTAATGAAAATTATTTTCCAATTAACACCGAGGGTGGACGCAATTTTGAATTTCATGCGTTGATGTGACGCCGGTCGATTCATGATCACCAAACGAGTACAATCAGAAAACCCTTGAAAGGACTGTGAATAAAAGTGTGAAAGACTTTCAATTTTCAAGGTGCACCCACCTTCATCGCGGTCGTGCGTCGCTAACGCGTAACGCAAAGCACTGAGTTAAAGTGAAACTTGACGTCGGCAAAAGATATAGCCGACATACTTTCAGGCGCCAAGGGAATTTGTGAACGAATATGTTGCAGATGAGGTACCGCGTCCTTAACGTGTAATTTGCGATACGATCTCCGCCTTCAAAAGACCCGATGCTGTAAAATTTACGGTAATACGAGGAATGAATGATGTGGACTGTTCACTGATATGTGCAATGCGTAACAATAGTGGACACGCAGTAAATGGCGGTGAATAAAAAACCGTGCAGAATGTGACCGGCCCGGGGCTGAATTACATCTTAATGTATTTCTTATAAAGCTGCGGCAACTCGTTATTGGCGCCTTTATGTAATTGCATTTATTATTTTTCACGATTTGTAATCGTTATCAACACCTTGTTTGTGTTTAATACCACATTGTTGCCAACTTTCTCTGTTTTGTTCCTTATTTTTATGCGTGGCAAGACTTAATATATTCTTCTTGACTTTACAGGGCCAGTATAGCTGCAACTTTTGATGAAAGTTTCTCTATTTTTGTCGTTTTCAATGTCAACCAAGGTTTCACGTTCTTCTTTACAGGGCATGTTGAGATACACAGTATTCAGCGTGTCAACTCAGTCTGTACATGTGTAGACTTTGTTGTTATTGTTGACAAGTGAATTCTGGTCCGGCCTAGAATTCAGATGTAAACAGTAACAGTGCATTTAACAGCATTTAAAACATATACTGCTAGACGCTGTGTTCAAAATCTAAAGGGTGGGTGTTTCAGCATGCTTCGGGGAGTAGAACAAAAACTCGCCATCGACGTACAAAACAGAAGTAGCGAAAGAATGATCAAAGTCACGGGTAATAGCCTCTCATGTGTTCCGCCACTGCCCAGCATACAGCTTTTTGACCTTTAACCTTGCTTGTAGATTTAGAAAATGAAGATTAAGAGGACGCCATTACGTGACCATGGCATGATCACTTCATTGCAGTTACAGTATATCTGAGAGTTGGGAGTATAAAAAGGTTTCCGAACTTAGCTGGTACAAAAACAAAGCTTCGTTCGAAACAAGAATAATTACAACAAGGCAGTATTGCTGAAGGCAATGAGTACTTGGGCCGAGATAGAGTAATTTTGAGGACAACATATACTACTATTCAAATATGGTCTTGAATTTCCTCCTGTCAATTAGGCATTTGATTAACTGGTTATTAAACGAAGCAATGGCATGACAACGGCAAATATGTCTAGCAACTTTTGTGGAGTTTGAGGCAGGGGTTCTTTATTTATAGTGGAAATTGCTTAAACTCCTTAAATATTCAAATTACAGCAAATTTCTTTTGTTCTCGATGGTAGATGTCTAATATTTAGATGGGCATATTTAGATTTCTACCCTATAGTTATCCCTATATACCAAAAATCGGACATCCAGCTCTATTGGCTTGCTCAGAATTAGATATGCGAATAATTATATGTGGTGTCATAAGGTGTCCATCATACGAAATATGAAGGGTGTAGCACTTGTGGTTACTGAGTTGTGGACAAATATATATATTTGAGGTCAAAGGTCATTGAGGTCACGTGACATTTTGTCAAAATAATTGTATTGCTAAGTTATTCCTATATACCAAAAATCAGACCTCTAGCTCTATTGGCTCGCTCAAATTAGATATGCGCATAATTAATAAGGTACAATATGTGGTGTCGTTAGGTGTCTTATCATACCAAATATGAAGGATGTAGCACTTGTGGTTACTGAGTTGTGGACAATAATGTATATTTGAGGTCAAAGGTCACCAAGGTCACATGATATTTTGTCAAAATGTCTGAGATATCTGCGTGAACCGATGGACTCACTGATGGAGTCACGGACGGATATGACCCAATCTATAAGCCCCCTGGACTTTATCCGTGGGGACAAAAACTGTGTCACTGCATCCTTTAGGCAATATGAATACGATGAGAAACTAATTTTTATTTTTCTTGGCCTTATACATGAAAGTCTATGGAGAACTGCCTTATACATGGGAGTCTATGGAGGTGTAAACTAAAAAGTCCTCTAACACGGCCAAATTCGATCGCATTGTGAAACAAATCGACGTGCATCTGTATGGGGTTGGGTACTATTCTTGTGCAAAGTTTGAAAGAAATTGACCAGGGCATGTCTGAGATATCTGCGTGAACGGACGGACGGACGGACTGACATGACCAAACCTATAACTCCCCCAGGACTTCGTCCGTGGGCACTAAAAACAACGCAACAGTTATTACAGCTACACCGGTGGTAGGTTCATATCCAGAGCCCCGTACGGTCTGCCGCCGTCGCTTGAAAACAATCTCATAAACCTGGCCATATGGGCAACTGTGTATGGCAGCTGGATACTTGACTTCCCGAGAAGGCGAGCTGTCACGTTCAAGCTCAGGATTATTTGTCGATCAATTTCAGTAAATTTACCTTACCTAGATGAAATTTTGTCTATATGTTGAAATTTCGCCCAAGTTTGACAAAATTGCATCGATTTTTCAGGTTCATATCCGACATTTTTGAGTTTTGAGTGCAGACAGAAATAAGTTTTGAGGCAACATGGCTGCGACCCCATGTTGACCCCTAGCCCTGCGTACGATGCTATGTGCTACAGCTAACACACAGCATCGTACGCAGGGCTAGCGAGAGAGTTGCCGCGCCGACATCGACGGTTATACGTATTTACGAGAAGTGAATAAAAGACTGTCATTTTTGGAAGCGATCGAGTAGCTGAGGTAGGCTGGGATACGACTTGGGCCCAAGAACGCTGAATTTCGGCAGTAATTTGGCTTTTTACGTCAAGTCCCAAAATGGATTTGAAGTCACCGACCCTACGTACGCGTACGGGTCTTTGCAGGGCTGTGGTGAGCGGGGCGATTAGCTGTAGCGGAACACACAGCATCGTACGCAGAGCTAGTTGACCCCAAGTGAAAATGTGTTCGCGATCAAATCTTCCTTATATTTTTTTCAGAATTTTCGACAAAATCATTGCTTCTTACATCTTTTGTAAATATAAAATATTAAAATAAAAATGCGATGTGCCATGTCTCCAGATTTCTAAAATATCGTTCGTTGACCGTTCGACGGAATACTCATTTCGCAAACTTGTGACGCAGTTGAAATTCAATACTGACCGCCAAATAATCTTAATGAGACGAGATCATTCTAGACATCCTCCAAATTATCCAACCATTCGCGTTAGAGTTCAGCTCGCTTAGAGGATCATAACATTCTTCGGCCTTCGTTTAGATCGACCCTAATCTCTCCCATTTAGGAAATAAATACACAAGCTACCTTGACAAAACTTCGTGCACCATCCAGGACCAAACACACTACAAATCTGTCTTGACGTCATCATCTCCTTACATGGTAATCGGCATACCGTATTTTTTAGCAAAGGAGACACAGAATACGTCGGAGTATTCAGTTTCAAACGTATTACATTGTGTGATGTTGTCAAAAAAAGGTAGTGTTACTGCAGTGGTATAAATTACAAAACACCAAAGTTCAAATCAGTTTATTTTGGACTGGCTATACCCAACATTTCATATTGTTTCTCATGCCAGATTTGACCACGTGCTTACTGGCGACCCCTTTACATGCAAATTTTGTGTCAAATGGTGTGTTCTCCTGGAAAAACAAACGTACGATTTCTATATGAAGGAGGCGAAATTTGCCCTCAAAACTCGAAACCACCCCTTTATGGGTGTACCTAGCTATTTTGAACGAGCTTCTCGAATCTGCAGCTCTATTTCGAAATGATGGTCTGGTTTTCTCAGCTCAAGGATAAGTGTTCTCCATCGCTGTGGGCATTACTATTCTCAACTGGGGGTACAGTTTCCAGTCGTAATGTTTTTCATTGTGTCCGGGATATAAAACCTTTCCTTTTCACAATTTTACTTCGATTAACACTTAGTCCACATCTTGTCAGCGATTAAACATGTTTCAAGTTTAAATGTTAAATTCTGGTCTCGAGCCCTCTTGTTCGACCAAACTGAAATTACCCCTCCCACTTTGGCTCGTCCAGTGGGTGTAGCAAGGGTCGTGCCATCGCCTAGGAAACGGAGGGTGCATTAATTGTTGCATTTCGATGCACATTTTGATTATATTCAGAAGATTTTGTGGCAAAAACTCAGATAGAGAAGCATTAATATTCACATCTCACTTATTCAAGACTGGCTGAGAGCAGCACTTCCATTCAGTTAACATCATTACGCCATTTATTATGCCAAGAAAGATGAAGCCAAGACATTTTGCCCTCCCTGGTCTCAGCCAGGAATGGTTATACCTTACAGAGTTTTTTTCCCACGGAATGAAACAAATGTACTTGGGCTGAGGCCCAAGTACAATAAGACACCTAACTTTATGCCTCTGATTAATTGCCTCACTGTATGTAATACAAGCCAAGAAACGCAATTTAACGATGTAAGCATCTTTAATCTTTTTATCAAAATATCAAAATTTAATTTGTAGTTTTTCTCGTTGACTTTTTACCTGCAATGGTAAAAATAATGATTATTCCTTTCCATTAAAAAATGTTCTTGCCACACTCTATGTGATACTTTGTCTAGTCATTGCATTAACTGCAGTCAAATGCTCACATTGCAATGATGATTTACACTTGATGAGGAGAGATCGCGTAACTCTAATCCTTCGATAAATCTCTCTATCTGTGAAGAGATCGTATACTCTAATCCTTCCATAAATCTCTTTCTGACGGTATTTCGCCTTTTTGCTATTTTGCAGGACAATTTCGTGTGAAGTCTCTCCAGTCTGGAAATCTGAAAGCAAGCGCGGCCTACTTTATCTATGAGACTGACATTCATATTATCAACAAGACTTCACAGGCACCGGTATACGCAGTACTTCAAATATTCTAGGTGTCTGTCAATTGTTTTCTCAAAAAAATATTCCCTGAACTGTAGAAGTGGGATATGAGTTCGTCCGTGCTTTATTTCCATTATTCCAAGAAATAACAGAATATGGACCATAGTGCGTTCAAAAGAACGATCATTGCCGTTGGTGGCGCAACGTAAATCGAGATTTTGGAGTTCTTGTGTTAGTTGGGCGTGTTTCAAAGTGGTGTCCCTTCATATTTTTCCGACTTTATTTGTCAAGAGAAGATCATCTGGCCATCGAAGTCCATTGGTGAGTAGGTTTTTTATGATTAAAACGATTCTGGTTCCATGTAATCAATGCAAAATGGCAACGCCTACGTACACATGTGGAAGTACTGTCTTTTCGAAATTTTTGGTATGTATTCTTCAATATCAATCACGTGATCTAGACATGTCATCCACGACATTGTGCTTATACCAAGCGACGGGCACAGCAACGTCGTCGTCTGCACAGTCCAGTGCACGTTGTACCTTCAAGTTACGGGCACGTCCCGTCAGCTGGAAATTTGAATGCGCACATGACCGGATATGACATCATTTTATAGCAATGAATAAGTTTCATTCCACTCTGTAGGCTATACCTATGGAAGACCGGTCACGACATGCGACATGCGAGTTTTTTTTTTAAACTGCGACCTGGGAGTTCTTAAACTGCGACATGCGAGTTCTGAAACTGCGACATGCGAGTTGCAAAACTAATATGGCGTTTGCATACATGTCAGGTAGAGACGAGCTTATTTCTGCATACTTCTACAATGGATACACCCTGGGAGAAATAACGGCCACGTTAGGACTCCGACATGTATGGAAGTCCGGTCACGACCTGCTAAATACGACCTGCGTCTTTAACTGTGATCTCCGACCTAACCCTAACTCTAACCCCTAACGCTAACTAACCCTAAGTTATGCCGTTACAATGTTTCTTTCCCTTGGCCAAACCTCCAGGGTTGAGAGCGAAGTAAGGCTTTTTACGAGAGAAAAACTAACCCCTAACCCTAACCCTAACCCCTACCCTAACCCTAACCATAACCCCTAACCCTAACCCTAACCGCGGATCGCAGTTTTAAAAACTCGCATGTCGCATGTCGTGACCGGTCTTCCATATATACCTAATGCCATTATCTATCATTTGCTACGCGAGCTGCCTTTGGCGCTCTCGCTGCGCTTGCCATTTCGGCTGCTACTAAGGGACAGGTCAGTTTCGTCGGCCTGGGGGTGGATCCATGGGGGATCACCCTGTTTTTTACTTTGGTGATAGGGGGTCGCCATGTTTTTGAAATGCCCAACGTTCTGTGTTTTTGAATTTCGACACGGGCTTATACTTGCCTAAAATGCATCGTGCCAGCCACAAAATTTCATCATTCAGTTGCATTTTTCGGCGTGCCCTTCTAGCGCATAACTTTAATAATAATAATGAGACATATTTTTCAGAGCCGAAAAATTTTAAACATACAGCGCGAAACTTTAATATATCAGACATATATATATCAGAGTTATCTGTATCTTTTAAAATTTTTTCGAATTGACACTTTTAAGTTCATATCTTACAACTGACATGACAACATTTCATTAAAACATATATATCAAAATATATATATATATATAATATATATATATATATATATATATATATATATATATATATATATATATATATATATTCCACCTTTTGTCCTTTTGTTTAAATTTGTCGCGCGCAGGGGGGTCATCCTGTTTTCAAAAGTTGGGGATCAGCCACTTTTTGACGTCGGCAAAAAATAATCAACCGCCCCCCCCCCCCATGCCGAATAAACTGACAAGTTCCTAAGCGACATCCACTCACTAAACCTGATTTGCTGTCGATTTCTGTGAAGTCACTCGCTTCTTTTTCTCAGATTAGCGTTAGCTGTTCATTCTCGTTCTGAAAATAAATATTTGGTAAATATTTGTCACGTGAATATATTCCCTATATATTTTTTAAGTCCCTCGACTTTTCTTCAGAGGGAAGCCTTTGATGATCCCGAGGACCGGCACATGCAACACTGCTTTCTCTTTTCTATGACGAAGACCCAATCGTTAGGAAAGAATTCAAGATCGGATATCTTGTTTGACTGTCAAATCACCGACAAAGAGTTTATCTTGTCTGTGGTCAAATGCATATCTGGGAGGCCACTTGACATCGTAACTGCTTGATTCCTTCCAATTCTGTAACATACTAAATATTCTCCTTGATTAAATTATTTTGCATCGACGGCCCTTATTTTTAGGAAAACATGTGGTGCAAGTCACGAGGGGCACTGCTATACGTATATTTACCGCGTTCTTGAACTCCGCCTCATATAGACTTTTGACGACGAGAATGTTGATAAAATACAGACTTTTGACCCCTTTTTTTGTCGCGAACACGAGTTTGTCCCTTATTATGGAGAAATGTAGAATTTTGACACCAGTGTTATAGGACCAAAGTATAGACTGTTGATCCCCGTTTATAAAAAATTATAGAATCTGTGCTGTATCGATGGGACTGTCAAACACACACCTCATACTAAAACCGGGATGAGTGCGCCCCCATCCCCGGGAGCGCTAGTCTTTAACTGATGCGAGCGATGACCAGAAACGGGTCTGAGACGGTTTTTGGCCGGAGGCAAAAGATATAAAAAGATTGTAATTCTCTTCATAATTGCGTATTTTGTAAGCGGCCGTGAGTAGACAAGAAGTGTGAGAAAAATTTGCGTTCTCGCTCTTAGATTTTGGGATGCATCATATAGATATATACTATAACCCTTACTTTCATGCAGCTCGACTTCGCTTTAGAAAATTTTCAGTCTCCGAAGAAGTAGTGAGCTCACATCTTCTAAAATAGTGTTGTTCCATTTCAGTGTAGATTTCTAAAACATAAATAACTTTCAGATACTATGAAGAATACGCATGCTCAATGCTATTCTTATCAAAGGCATCGAGATGAACCACCGAATCAGCATATTTTCGATAGTTCTTTCGGTAAGACAGAACGTTGCCATTTTATTTCGAAATTTAGAATGAAGACAATTTGTGTGAATGTATTTCTTTTTCAAAGTGGCCCTTTCGTAGAGTCTTTCTAGGAAGTACCAAGAAAACGGCGGTCTCGCAATTACATTTCAACGCAACCCCCTATACTGCGTGAAAATCAGTTGAATTGGCAGACACTGCACGGCCCATGCATGCATGGTCTACTACCCATCATAAAATTCGAGCGATACAGAACATTCATATTTCAAAATATTTGAAAAAATAGCTTCCAAGGTTAAATGCAGTTTTTCGTCGTATATTCCGTATAACTTCTTCATCGTAAATGCCCTATAACTTCTACTACCATAATAGAGAGATCAATAATTCAACTTAACGGTTTAGGTCATTTATTATTTCATTCTTTCTCTTGATTGAGGAAAGGAATAAGCTTTCTGCTTTCGCCTTGGCGTATTCCTACTTCATTATTCAGTCAGCTTTTTCACACTGAGTTTACGTCCGTTTTCTTAATGATGAATGATGCCTTTCTCAAGGTTTTGTACATTTGTCATGCACGTAAACATTATCTATTATTTGTATGTTACCTTCAAGAGTATGGAAAACATGCATGATTCATATTTGATTCCTCAGCATGTGCGTATATGAGTCACCTTTGCGATATATATGGTGCACAAATTAAAGAAAAGTGTTATATGTTGCATATAGCTGGAATCAAGAAGCCCTGAACATATTTATTATTCTTAGCTTATTATCTTCTTTAATCTGTGAACGTAGGGGTGATTGTAGGTAGAACGCGCCTCGGGGACAGATATTCGGACTCTCAAACTTTTACAATTCTTTTCTGATATACCACTTGTGGTGGCTCATTTTAAAGCTCTTGGCGTAAGAAAATTTTTTCTGGCTTAGTTTTTCGAAATTCGGAAATGTCATTTTTCTCCATAAAAGTTAGCACAGGAATGGCGGCCATTTTGAATTTTACATATCGGTAAATCTTTGGTTATTTGTTTCTCTGGTACGAAAATTTGCACTGTGATCCCCGATTTTTATTCTTGATTTAGTAAGAGAAAGATTCCTTAAGGAAAGATGGAGCAAAAGTTTAAGCCTTTCACTTTCGAGGCACGTATATAGTACATTAAATAAGAGTAGTTCGTTCACAGTCCATCTAATCATTTGACCTATGATGCATTTCCAGTGTTTGTGTGTTGACTGTACAACTATATAGTTTCTTGTTCGCTTGCAAAATTATGTCGAAACGTATAATGTAAAACTTATACACATAGCCTTTAATTGGGGGGTAGTGTTATATTTTTAGCTCACGTGTTCACACACGTGAGCTAATGTCTCAGCGATGTCTGTCTGTCTGTCTGTCTGTCTGTCTGTCTATCTCTGGGCCCGATATCTCAAGAACGGCTCATCAGATCAGAATTAAACTTGGTACACAGATTGGATTGAGAATGGCAAGAAATGATTAGATTTTTGTGGGTGTAGCTTGCATATTTCATGCTCATTTGCACAATAAATTAATCATTTTAGAAGAAACAGACATACAATGAGAACGGCTGTACAGAATTGGATGAGATTTGCTACAAATGTTGATCACACAATCATTTATCTGACATGACAGACATAAAAGGTGTGACATGAAAGTTAATTTCTAATTTGCATATTTTATGAACTTTCGTAATTAGGGATATATCTGAATTGACTCAATCCAAATTGACGAAACTTGGTATGTATATTGAAGATACTATGACTTAAAATTACTGAAAGTCATTTAGCATTTTGACTTCAGACAATTCCTAATTTGCATTTTTAATGAACTTTCCTAATTAGGGTTATATATCTCGATTGACTTGACCAAAGTTGATGAAACTTGCTATGTACATTGAAGATACTATGATACAGCATTATTGAAAGTCATTAAGCATTTTACTTAAGCCAAATTGTTATTTGCATATTTAATGAACTTTATAAATTAGGGATATATACCTGTTGATGAACTTGATCAAAGTTGCCGTAACATGTTATGTACATTGAAGATACTAGGTTAAAACAATATTGAAGGCCATTTAGCATTTTGACTTCAGCCAATTCCTAATTTCCATATTAATGAACTTTCCTAATTAGGGTTATATATCTTGGTTGACTTGACCAAAGTTGATGAAAGTGTCCATGTAGATGGAAGATAGTATAATACAACATTATTGGAAGTCGTTAAGCATTTTTACTTCAACTGATCACTTATTTTCATATTGAATGAACTTTCAAAATTAAGGAAAGTAAGGATATATATCTGGATTGGCATGATCAAAGTTGACGAAACTTACTATGCATATATTGGATACACTGATATAAGTTGTTTTAGCAGTTTTAGGTAAACTTGTTACTAATTTGCATATTTAACGAACTTTCCTAATTAGGAACATATCTGGATTGACATGGCTAGAGTTGACAAAACTAGCAATTTGCATATTTAACTAACTTTTCAACTTAGGGATATAAGACTGGAAGGACCCTGAAAAAAGTTTATGAAACTTGCTATGTATATTGATGAGTTGATTACGTTGTATAAGTGAAAGATATTTTGCATTTTCATGTCAGGTAGTTTATAATTTGTATATTTAATGACCTTTCGTAGTTTGGTATATATAGTCTGAAGGACTTGATCAAAGGTAATTACACTTATTATATTAAGTGGTAATACAATGACAGAGTCAAAGAAATATAGTATTTTTATTTCAGCTAATTACATATTTATATACTTAATCTGTGGTGAATATTGTTCATGACTTTGATCACAACACTCAATAAAGTTGCAAACATGTGGCAAATGTTAAAATTCACAGTAAACTACAATTTATACAGATACACATGAACATTTTTCAAGTCATATCTGGTTTATTTCTAGCAACTGAACCTCGGTCCGGGCTTGATTCTATTTGTCATTAATAACACTTTATATTGTGCACATTCCAGTGTGCTCACGTGATCACAAGACCAGTGGTGTGTATTTCAACACACTTTGTACAGAAGAAAGATACACTTGTTTATC
Source organism: Ptychodera flava (assembly GCF_041260155.1). Classification (NCBI taxonomy): domain Eukaryota; kingdom Metazoa; phylum Hemichordata; class Enteropneusta; family Ptychoderidae; genus Ptychodera; species Ptychodera flava. Next base: position 20,176,214 of record NC_091944.1, on the reverse strand, counting down.
GCTATTATATATACATTGTCTCTTAGAATAAAAGTAGCTTGGAAGGAAATCTTCCTAAGACCCACGTGTCACTTGCGCGCGTAAACTCAAAATCCTACATTTTTACCGTAAACAAATTCGTCGGCCGGGTCATTCGGCCATTGTGCTCAGACTTGTTTGGACAAATGGGCCGTGCTCGATTGCACATGTGGTCTTTTACAGAGCCACACGAAGGGGCAAGGTCAAGGCATGGGAAACACGAGAGTAATACAACAGCTAATGAGGGAAGAAGACACGAGGAAATGGAATTAAGAAAACAACGGCGGCAATAATAGCCTTGTTAATAAGTACCTTTCACAGAATGCATTCACCTATAACATCTGTTTTCAAAAAAAAATAAAACAATAGCCTTGGGAATTCACATCTATAGGCATGCAATTTTTCTGCAGATGTGTCTTGATTAGAATATAAAAACGTGCATGAATAAATTACTTTAGAACAATCAGCAGAGTTTGTCTAGTAAGCCATCCGTGCTCTTCCGTCTGTTTGAATGCGATGGAAGACTTAATTAATTAGTTATAGGTGTGACACGTGATCACCCAACGAGCAAATTGGGGGGAATTAAGTTACGCCGACCATTAGGCGAAAAGCTTACTTTTGGGACAGAGCCTTTCCTAATAGTGCGCTCCGGTTTAGAATGCTTTGCCGTCATACCTCCAAGCAATACGTATACACACTCGAAAGTCTGTTCAAAAATCTACATCTTTGAGATATTTTACACATTCGTTGAGGTATGATCTTTTTAACATGCCATGATTGATCTGACGGTTTTTTACAATATATCTTTACTGTTGTCACTTTTCAATTTTTAATGTAATAAGCGTTAAGACAATTTATTGTGCGCCACATAAGAAATACAGAAACGGCGAAGTACGGTTAAGATTGACTGTACTACATAATCGGTTCATGACCTGCGCAACTGCACAAACATGGTGAATATTAGCCGAATAATTCATAAGACGAGTTCCCGCTCAATCACTTTCCTTGCATGTTGTGTTGAATTTCCATTCACTGCAAATGATATGGGCTGATTCAAGGGCCCTATGGTTGCCCAGGAAACTAGGGGATGTCAGGCCTGTCGAGAGGTGAGTTGTGATGACTAAACAGCTGTGAAGCAAAGCGATCCAAAAGCAAATTATATCAAAATCTACAAAACTCTTCCGATCTCGTGTCAGCGAATGTTGCAGGGAGCACAGGTGATATTTCCTGCATTTAAGCAGTAATTAAAAACGCCCCTGTGTTCGAATGGATTCGCCCAAGTGGTTTACAAAACACTTAACACGGCAGCCTGTAAGACTGATCACACCAGAAGAAACCCTCCTGTTTTATTGTCAAGTAGAAGATAATGGAGCAAGCCGGCAATTACTCGTCAAATAGTTCAGTGTACCCTTGGTCACTACCGACTCTACCTGACGGAAGAGCGATCGCGCTGAGCACCGTGTTCGCCATCGGCGTTGGGGTGTCGGCCGTTAGTAATATCGTGGTGGCGTGGGTCCTGATCGTTGGCGGTAGGAAGAAGCGGTCTTTCAACGTGTTTCTGTTGAATTTAGCGGTTTCTGATTGGACCCTGAGCACCGTGTGCCTGCCGTTTATGTTCGAGTCGACCTTGTCGGGAGAAGGATTTCGGCGAGGCGATGTGTACTGCCATACCGTTCATCTTGAAGGTAAGCTTAACCATGGAGGTACAAAAAGAGTAGCTCCATGGCTTAACATAGGATGCAATGAATATAACGTTATGTACATCTTTCAAAAAATATCCTTAGAGGGTATCGCATCTCATATTGAACACTTTTAAATATTAACGAGCAAATAATGCTAACTTTTGTTCATATTCTCATTATTTTTATTTTGTATATCAATTGCAACTTCTTATTCTACTCCCCAAAGTGTTGAAACACCCACTATTTAGCTTGTTAACTTAGCGTCTATATGTGTAAAATGCATTGTTATTGTTTACATTTGAATTCTAGTCCGGACCAGAAGTCACTTTTCAACAATTACAATGCAGTTTACACACGTACGGATTGAGTTGACAAGCTGAACACTATGTATATCAACATACCTTTGGAAGTAGAACAGAAGTTATGGTTGACATTCAAAACAAATGATGAAAAAATTTTCAAAATTTAGCATTACTGGCCCTTTAAGGTAGAAAGAGCCGCGGGAACAGATATTCGGATTTTGCTTCAATAATTTGCTGATCTATGGCTTGTTTTGGGTCAGTTTAAAGCTCTAGGAGAAAAAAAAAACATTTTCACCGTCTTAATGTTTTCTCAGGGATGGCAGCCATTTTTAATTTCAAATATCGGTAAATTTTTGGTAACTTATTTCTTAAAGTGTGAGTCCTGCCACATTTGGAGACTTTTTCGTTTGACTTGGGCGTATACTCTAGTTCTGGTTGTCAATGAAATTGGTATTAATAAAACAAACATGTACACACAAACTGAAGATTATTTGAGCGGGTTTTAGACGGTTGTATTATGTCATTTCGACGAAAACACGAGAAAAGTTGCACTTTTCGATTTCAATCATGGCGACATTTTCCGGAAATTTCCGAGCACGCCCCGTTTTGGCGTAAGTAGCTGTGACGTCACTAATAGAACGGGTGATGGTGACTTCGTGCATTGACTATGGAGATAGTGATAATTTCATGAGTGAAAGCAGTGCAACTGAGAATGTCATCGTCACAGAAGACATATGACAAAGCTGTTCAGAATTTACAGGCCTGCAAATTTTAACAGTCGGAACCTTAACCTAAACGAGAACAAGAGCGGAACTCTTGTTGACCGTCGCGTCAGTGACAAGCCCACCGTGACCACTATCACACCATGGCACTACCGTACACACAACCACAAGCTACCAAAATATAAATATAAGTCTGGAGTTGCCATCCCACCTTATCATTACTCCTCAACACAAATTGCCTCGTTCAAAATCTGTATATAAAAATTTGAATTACGCCATGACGCTTGTAGATAAATGTAGTAGAGATCAAGTTGAAAATTGTCCACCGTTCATAACACACATCTTTCTATCAACAGCTGGAAGTGGAACAGGCTGAGGGTCATGTTAGCATAAACACCAAAGGTAGTATTCTCGCCGCAAAATCTTCAGTTTGGCGTTATAAAACCTCACATGAACATTGGCACTTTTAAAAATATGTGACCGTAAAGACATGTCTAGCCAAATTCTCGGGAAGAGATAAATTAAAATTGACATGATGTAAATATCGGGCACACTGGCACCCGAGGCCGGGCGGCTCAGCTGGCCATTTCTGTGACGGAGTGATCAGCTACATTGTACGCTTCCGCAGGTGTTTTTCTTGATTAAGTGTCAGCGATATAAAGCACAGTGTTCATTGTTTCATGACTGCGAAATTCTCAAAGAAGCTAAAATATTTTAGGGGAGACTTAGTCGAGCAGAAGGAACAGATGACGACAACGCGACTGCTTCGTCAACAGTATAAACTTCTTTGCTACACGTTGTGTCACTGTTACTGGCAGCGCCGTGCTGTATTATACACAACTTATAGTTCAGTATCGCAAAGAGTCAGTCAATCAATACGTAAACTTTTTAGGAATATAAAATTAGATATCTCCTACGTTACTAATTATAAGCTTAGAGTCACACATGCATGAGATCTAGTACTTGTATTCATTTATTTATTTACAATCACTTTCGTAAAGCAGCTGAATCGGCGATCAGTCTTGGGGATGTATAAAATAACACGGCCATACTTCTCCGCGGCCCCCGCATCCTTGACATGTTTTGGGCAACCTGTCGCAGTCTTGCTGCTGTTCTCGCTCTTGTCCACAGTTGATGATGATACACGCGAACGCTTTCTGGTGACAATGGTCTTACTGGTATGGCATTGCGATTACATAATCGATGTAGTAACTCCAGGAATTAAAGTCTATCTTACCGTACATCTGGCTTCCGAACCGTGTTTATTCGACGCGAAGTCACGGCACTCGAAAATGTGCACCGCAGAAAACGCTTGTCTGAATCCTCTTTCCGACCCTTTCTTGTACTTTTGGCAAATGCGGCTAATACGGCATCCTACAATGCAATAAACTGACAATGGCTGCAGTTACAGGTGCAGCCAACGAACAATGCACTTTTAAAAAGGTCCTTTCTATGATAAGATATATTGTGCATGACAAATAATGTGAACTGACTAATTTTAAGTCAAGAGGGTAATTAATTAGCTGTTCATAATTTGCCCTCCCACAGAAAATTTTTCGACTTACCCTCCCACACTCAAACTTCATTTTTACCCACTCCCCACTTATTTTTGCCTGTTTCCCTCCCCACTGTGAATTTTTGAAGCTCCCTCACCCTGTGGCGAAAAAAAAACTTGCCAATTTCCCCTGCCCTGGAAACAATTCCCCTCAAAAAGTTTTTCGCCAAGCCCTGTCCCCAGGACAATCAACCGATATCCGCCCTGCCCTACACAAAAAACTAAATTTGCTCCCCTACCACCTCAAAACATGTCCCCTGCCCTAGCAAAATTAAAATTTCCCCTGCCCTCAAAAATTGCTCCTGGAATAGCTTTTTCGATGAATAGCTCCGTTGACTGCACCTGCAGTTACTTCAGCCACCAAAGGCGTAACTTCTCACCATGTTGAAGCCACAGCGGTAAGCATTCACTATGGCCCAGGTGACGTGAACACACTCACTCGTACGTTCTATTAGTTACGTCATTTCCGGTGGCAATGCCCGCAAATTCCGAAATGACCCGAATGGCAGCTAACTTCAAAGTCGCTCAACATATTGCATTTTGTAATATTTAACCGCGTCGTTTCATTTGGGTGATGCATTTATTTGATAAAGTAGGGGTGGCAAACTCACATAGCATGGCTTATTTTAAGCAAAATTAACTTTGAATTTATGCGGGACATACACTTTAAGTTCAAAACCTTGCTCGGTGACCCCTTATTTTCCTTCTTGATTCGGTAATATGTAAGATAATGGTTAAAAATTACATCCAGGAAAGTTTCAGAACAATTTGAAAACTTATACCTTAAAGGTATACTGTCACTTTTCCAATTTGGCACAGTTACCATCGAAAGAGAAAATCTAACCAATCACAGATTTTAAGCGGGTGGCCGCTTTTTAATACAGCGCCCTCACATGGGTATTTGGATACCAAGGAACGCCCTTTTGACCATATATGGGCATATTTAGATTACAGGTGACTGTATCCCTTTAAGTCGATGTGTTTTACATTCCTTCAATACGGCGTTTTCTGAGTTTGCACGATGTGATGACAAATCGCTCACATATGGCAAGCGTTTTTTAGGACTTTCTGTGAAGATTGCACCTCCAGACATTACTCTATATCATGCCTTTGGTTTGTTGAACTGTTTGATATTGTGTTAGCGAAAATAGTTACTCAGGAGACTAGGTTACTAAAAGTGAAGAAGAAATGTGCATATCATCAGAGAAATGGGTAAAGTGAAGTCAAATTTTGGTAAAAAAATGTATTTTGTTTTTATGGACTTTCAATGATCAATATCAATATTTGGCGCCAAAACTTTAGGGGCACAATGTTATATTCTGTTGCGCTTCTTCAACATTGCAGCGCTGACGAATTCAGAAACATTTTTTTCTTAAACCTACACAGACAAATTAACTGCTTTCATTCGATTTCATCGTCTTAATGCGCTCTACAAATGTCGAGTTCATCAGAGCTCGTCATTTCGATATTAGAATGTTCTGCTCCGATGGCTTTCTGGTGCATCGGTGAATTAAGGCGAACTTTTACTTCGTGAGAAAAACAGATGTAGTAGTAAGACTATAGTAGTGACGAAAACACTGACAGTGCAATAAGAGAAAGCAAAACAAGGCATGTTTGTGGACAGAAACAAAAACGTATTGCGCAATATTATTCAGGTGAGGACCATAACGATATTTCGCATAAAACTACATTATAACATGACATTATACTAAAACAAGTGAACAAAATAATAAATAAATAAGTAAATAAAAGAGATAGGGGAAAAGACAGACAGAGATGGAGACAAAGACAGATCTAAAGACAGGCAGACATTCAGGCAGACAGACAGTCAGACAGGCAGGCAGGCAGACAGACAGAGACTTTGAGTAATAAATGACCATATTGCCCCTAGACAATTGTTGCCTATTCCTAAACGTCCAACGCATTTCAACGTTCAGTCTACAGCTTAAAGGGAAACTGTCGTCGGAACTGCGCCTGTGCGAGTTTCTTTTTTACAAACAATGTATTTCGTGCATGATATCTAGATACATCTCATCATCATGGCTGCAACATTTAAATTTAACAATGTACACTATGACCCACATGTTTTATCCCTTTAAGCAACCGTACGTGACTTGTTCTTCAAGCGTTTTACGATACAACGTAACAAATGTCATGCTAGGTTTCTCTCGACTGCGCAATTGCTAAATTGCGAACCATTTTCTGCGCTTTGAAAGTTACCGACAGCGCGAAAATCGCGCACAAAACACAGCAAGCAAATAAGCGCATATGATGGTTCAGACCCGAGCGCATACTGTAGTGACCTGTGGTTTTGCTATTGTTTCTGCACCCTAAAATGTCAAGTCTACCCACCCTAATTTTGACGAATGGGCATAAATTGCCCTTTTACCGTGAACATGCAGAGAAAACTCTGTGTCATGTACTCTTTTACGGCTAATGCACTATTTTACGGCCACAGAGATTACGTAAATTTGCAGATTTATGTTCGGTGTTATATTTCGAAATGCAAATCAAGAGAATCGACGCTAATCCTTTAAGCTTATTTTCAAATTAAAAGATTCATCGTAATTTTCACGAACACACTTAGCTGACTTCTAATGATGACACACGAAGACTCCGGTGTGAAGGAACGGGGAATGTTTACTTAACGTTGTTCTAAGTTACCACAAGGTCGCCGTAAAGTTTCACTATCTTTCGATTTCGTATATCTTGTCCAGAAATCGGGGAAGTTTCCTTGTTCTTATCTTCTTCCTTAAAGATTTTTGAAATTCAAAGGTTTAGCCTTGTTGAAAACAGCTAATTGTCGTATTTAATGCAATGTTATGTTGACAAATGAAATCGAATCCGACGAAGATTCATCTGAAACAATAAACGTTTGACTGCAATAATCTATTCTTCATTTTGATCATTTTTTCGCCTTTTTTCTTTTACCCTTCACAATGGAACGGATTATGCTGGTTTAGTTCACTGAGTTGATTTCCACTGCGGAAAGTGAGAGAGAGACAGAGAGACAGAGAGAGTGAGAGAGAGGGGGGAGAGAGAGGGGGGGAGAGAGGGAGAGAGAGTAGGGGGAGGGAGACAGACAGACAGACAGAAAAAGAGACGAAGGGAGAGGGGTGTAATACTATATAAGAACTTTCCAAGCTTATTCCATCAGCTTATCGCCGTAAACGACTGTTTCTCGTTCACCCTGTTCCATTTGTTGCCTTCCATCCGTCACATGTTAAGAATTACCCGTACGCTAGAGAAAAATGTGCTTTATGTTTTTTTGCAATGCAAAGTTTTAGAGGGTTGTTGGCAAAGGGTTGTCCGTCGCCGATAGCGCCCTCCGTGGAAAGGATGATGTGGGCTGAATATTAACTATGATAGGCACGTTGTTGCCTGAGACCTTACGTATCATACAAAGACTCGTACCACTCAGTTTACATTGAACAAGATCACGCAATCAAGTGTTGGTCATGAAAATATGTGACACATGGGTGAAAGGTGCGCGAACTCTCTCAGTTTTTCAGTAATATTGGTTTTTTTTGTGAAATTATATTGTCAGGAAACCGTGACAGCAGTGGTAGAAATGTTTGAGATATACACCGCTGCAGTCATTTGATGAGAAAGTAGAATACTAAAAAGGCAGGTGGAATACAGAACAAGCGAGTTTTGGTCATACACGGAAGAGTACAGTATCTCTAGAGACAAAAACAATGTTAATAGAAGCTTTCTGTTGCGACAACAATACGTACAAGGACCATACGAGGACCATCTTATGTACAGCGACTTTTCATCGCTAATCTAAGCCATGCGCACTCTAAGTTAAAGCAATAGTGCCGGTTCATTTATGTCACAATTGAAATAAAGTTACAAAATATATATCACAAAAATCTGTCACTGAAAATATAATCCCAAGTTTTATTGCAGATATCGTATGGGTTTCTCTCTCATCCTCAAATTTCCTAAATATAGGTATTCCTATACACATGGTCTATTAATGAGCAATGTTTTGAGTTGCAAATTAACGGTATGGCTTTTTTAAAAGGGTGAATATACACTGGCCTTAAAGTCGGACACTTTATTTGGGTGAAAGCATATAAGAAAGCATATACGATGACAAAATGATGGCACAATTGCCATCGTTGTCATCAACATCATCATCATTATCACCGTCATCATCATCTCCACCACCACCATCACCACCACCACCATCATCATCATCATCATCATCATCATCATCATCATCATCATCATGATAATGATAATAATCACCATCATCGTCATCATCATCACCATCAAAACTACCGCCATCACCACCACCACCACCACCACCATCATCATCATCATCATCATCATCATCATCATCATCATGATAATTATCATCCTGATAATGATAATAATCACCATCATCATCAATCATCATCATCATCATTATCATCATCATCACCATCATCATCACCACCAACAACAACAGCACCGTCATCATCATCACCATCATAATCATCATCATCATTATCATCATTATCATCATCGCAGTGTGTAAGACCCTGCTCATTCTTTCTTCTATCTTCTTTCAGGTCTCACAGATCGTCAGCATCTTCAGTTTGGTGGCCATCGGACTTGACCGCTATCGCGCGGTGATGTACCCGTTACAACCTACAATTACTCCTCGAAAGAAGCTCGTCGCCATCATAGCCATCTGGTGCGCTGCTATCCTCCTCACCTCTCAAAACTAAAGTATCTGACGATGATACAGTTTTCATATGGTGGAAAGACTTTCCGTTTTTGCGCAGAGAAGTGGCCGAAGCGAAGCCCCATGGTCACCTACGTTTGGGTTTTGTTCACCCTGACATACATGATCCCCCTTGTGGTGCTGTTGGTCTGTTACCTTAGAATGGGCGTGAAATTGGTCAGGGGTCAACTTCCCGGATGTGCGGACGAGAGACGGGATAAGTTGCAGAAGAGGGCAAAAAGAAAGGTCGGTGGTCTGTCATCCGCATGAGGAAATTTTAGTTTGCATCAAGTACAGTCATGAATTTTGTGCAAAACATTCGAATCCATCTAAAAGTCAGAATTGTAGTAATTGAATAAGGAATAATGATGGTATGTAATAATACCTTAAATATTAATACCAGTGACAGGGGTCTATACCACTCAGAGGGTACGGACCTTACGACCATTGCAGTTACCATTAAAATATCTCTCTCTCTCTCTCTCTCTCTCTCTCTCTCTCTCTCTCTCTCTCTCTCTCTCTCTCTCTCTCTCTCTCTCTCTCTCTCTCTCTCTCTCTCTCTCAGGCATTCCGGACCTTTATTTCTGTCATTATCCTGTTTGCAATATGCTGGTTGCCTAGCAACATCTACAATGTGGTAGTCATATCGTACAACCCATATTTCTTACGTGCTCACCCGGTCCTGATCAGAACACTGCGTGCGAGCGTGTACATATGGGTGATCTCGTCGGATGCAATCGTCAACCCCATCGTCTACATGTTCCTCAGTAATAAATTTGCGGTAAGTAACTTAGATTTGCGCTCGCCATTCTGTCAAACAAGCGAAATCGATAGAGCTAAAGTGAAACATGAAATGAAAACTCAGAAATCATAAATCAAACGAACAGCACATCAATTAAATCGCGTGCGCATATCAATGACATATGTTAGAATCTGAAAACGGGTCTAAACCTGTTGCTGCTTTCCGTGAGTTCCGTTTCAAACGTATGACGAAGAACGATTAAAACTGTCTGAAAGTGGAAATTCTACCATGTAAAATATTTAAATTTTACTTATTTTTCGTTTGTATGAAAAGAAACACATGGGACTTTTTAATATTGTTAGGAACGTTTTTGTACCGAACAGATGTCTTCAAAATCGTAAATTACAAAAGCAGTTGTGAAACGTGAGCTTCAAAATCTGCCCTTTCCTGTATCTTTGCGTTTATTATAGCCCTTACTTTCCGGTCACGTTTTGTTCGTGTTGTTTATGTACATTTAGGGGCTAAAGGTATTACATAAAACACATTGTGCAATCTCTCTATCTTAATTTCTGTTTCCTCAGCGTGACGTCCAACGCCTAAAACTACTCTGTCTGAAACGGATTCGTACCAATTACGACGCGTCCCTGACGAACAAGACAGCAACGACCGGTGTGTACAGCATGCACACCATCAAACAATGCCAGTCATCGTCAAGCAACTGACTTTTTGCACTGGAACAGTGAGAAAAAAGCGTCAATGTTTGCATTGAAGGCATAAAAAGAGGTTGCCTGACTGAGAACTGGTCTGACAGTCGCTGAATAGTTATATTTATACTGATAGACAAGATATTTCGCAGTTCCAGCGTTTTCGTCAACTTTTCTGTAACAAAATTCGGCAAGCACCGTATTTGCCAGTCCAAGATTCTAATTCGTCCAGTGTAGAATGGGAAGACCTCATAGAGTGTTAATAAACACAGCGTCATTATTCCACAATACAGACTACGGTCAGCAACCCGGACTGCAACCTACTAGTATTTCACACTTGCGCATTGTATAAAAGTGCGAATTCAAAGACTTCGTGATAATTTTGAACTTTGTGATCATGCATGGCTCTTATCGACAATTACCCGTAAATGACCTGTGACCTATCTCAGTACAAATACCGTGATAACTCCATGAACTCTTCGATTGCGTCAGAATTGAGATAGCAAAAATCACAGAAGTGACCATAGACCCTCAAGGGTCTATGTAGTAACAGAACATGTGACTGTCGCTATGCATATGCGTGCAAACCTTGAATATCATTAATTATATGTTAATTTATGCAAACATTATTGTTATTAAATCTACCTAAGTGATATCAAAACTTTTCTTGAGAATAGAGCGATGCCTTATACAGTGTTCTTTTAGTCCCCGTATCACATATTTCGGTTCAAATACAAGTTCATACGAGAAAGAACCAAACTAACACATCAATATGTATGAGAACCTTAACCCAGTCTGAACAGATTTAATCAAGATCTTTCAACAGCTCATCGATTACTAGCTAATTACCATATATACGGAAAGGATAAGTCGTACGTTTAACACTGCGATGCATATGATATGTATAGGTTGCATTTCTTTTAATATGTGTTTCCATGGTAACTTGAGCTCGAGATACATGTTCATTGTTCGCAAAAACAATACTCATATGCCACTGAGATATTGTAACCAGAAGCAAATGTACTATTCAAGTGTGCTTTAAACAACATTACAATTTGCAGCGAAAATTATAAGCTGTCCGTCACCACAATGGCGATTTCGAAAATATTTCCCTGTCAACCCGCCGAACTCTTTTTCCAAGTTGCCTGCTAAGTAAAATGTGAAATTTCCTTGCTCGCTTGTGAAAAGGCCACCTGCCCGCCTTCCCCTTTTGCCGCCAACACTATTGAGGAAAATAGCCTGCAAACGGAGAAACAGTTGTAAACGACTTCTTTGTATGCCCCTATGTTTGTCGCATCTACTTCAGACTCAATTACATGTAATGTAGTGTCCCAATGCACCATGAAGAATGTCAAATAACAAGACAAAAGTCTTAGGTCTAATTAAAAGTTATTGAATGTGAGTGAACTGACAGACATAACTTGTCAACGTTAAAGCCTTCTTATTATGTCATTGAAGACACTTGCTGTTGAAGAACTGGGCAGAATGCAACAGAGTCATGCATCTGGCAATCGAAGCTACCTTTAATACAGGTACATAGCCTTGAAAAGAGAAAAATCTTGACGATCCCGTTAATGCAGGTGTTAGACTTACTGCAAATAACATCCCTAAGCGGTCGTTAATAAGTAAGATTTACGACTAAAAGAAATAGGCACTGAAATGATAGATCATTCAATGGTACCGTGTAATATTTCAAACGATAAATTCTGGTATACTGCAAATACATAAACATACATAAAAAGACAGATTAGTAGTTCATAGATGAATACAAAGGTAGTCTTTGTAAGTTTCCAAACAATGTTAAACTGTAAACACCCAGCGATGCATCCATCTACCAACCAATCCTCCTTCCTTCCTTTTCCCCCATACTCGCCCCCAGGTCTCCATTCATCTATACATCCATCCATGCATACAGACATCCATCCATTCATCCATCCATCCATCCATCATAGATAGATAGATAGATAGATAGATAGATAGATAGATAGATAGATAGATAGATAGATAGATAGATAGATAGATAGATAGATAGATAGATAGATAGATAGATAGATAGATAGATAGATAGATAGATAGATAGATAGATAGATAGATAGGTACGTACGTACGTACATACGTACGTACATGTACCTACGTACGTACGTACACCTACATACGTACGTACATACGTACATACATACATACATACATACATACATACATACATACATACATACATACATACATACATACATACATACATACATACATACATACATACATACATACATACATACATACATACATACATACATACATACATACATACATACATACATACATACATACATACATGTCTCTTATATATTCGCGCTGTGAATGGTTTATCCATGATATCGATTTGCTTTAATAGATACAAGTGGTTGTACTGATAGATATTCTATCAGTGACTATACATATTTTACGTACAACAAGACGTCTTATGGGGTTATGGCGATGCATGTTTATGACTCACCAGAGAATTAATACTTCTTTTTAAAACAATTGGTCTTGGTGAATGTTTTCGCTCGACATATTGTCCAGTCATCGTTTACATGAGCTGGTTAGTTAATTTTGTATTTTTCAGACTGTATGGCTCTCATGTCAGACACATTCTGAAGCCCAGGTGATGAGATACATCCAGTCGAGTATCGAACTGGAAAAAAATATCGCGCACGTATTAATTTTCAATTTTATGCATGAGGCAAATTCGCCCTATTTAAATGGAAATTATTACAGTGTTACACAGACGCTCCATCCGTTAGAAAATTCACCCAGCAATGAAGTACATGTACTGGCGAAAGTAATTACTCTGGGTGTATTTGGTAATTGACAGGTAAAACGTAATGATATGAGTAATATGGAATATCCAATGTAAACTTTAGTCGATTACTCAAGTTACAGACACGTTTTGTTCCTCGCTGTGTCAAACATCGCCATTTAAGTACTTACCATAGCTTTATTCATGAAAAAGAGCCGTTACGAATCCGTAGGTTAAATTGTACTGGAACAATACTGGTGTCTTGTGTTGGCATCCTTCTATATAGTGAAAATGCCACAAGAAGTTACAGGCAACAGCGCTTTAAGGTAGTATGCACCTCGAAAGTAAAAGACTTAAACTTTTGCTGAAACTTTCCTCAGTGAAACTTTTAACCATTCTCTTACAAAATCAGGAATGAAAGTCAGGGGTCACCATGCAAAATTTGGTAACAAGAGAAACAAATCACCTGACATTTACCGTATATAAAATTCAAAATGGCCGCCATCCCTGTGTTATCTCTATGGAGAAAAGGAAAATTTTCGAATTTTAAAAAACTAAGCCAGTGAAAGTTTTCTCACATCAAGAGCTTTAAAATGAACCTCCACAAGTGTAGATCAGAAAAGAATTGTAAAAGTTCTTGGATCCGAATATCTGTCCCCAAGGCGCACTCTACCCTAACATAACCGGTTAAGGTGGCTGGAAAGGCTATTTTTGCACCAATTCTTTTATCAGAGTTAATGTCAAGTTTCAAGTGTTAGAATCAAGATATTTAGTTCAAATTTTCAGTATAACTCCCTTAGTTAATATTTTCTCCAAAGAATATAAAAATTGTATATTTGCAGCCATGATTTTGAAATATGACACCAGTAAATATTAAAATTTAATTTTTCATTTTTTATTACATATTTGAATTTAATAATAATTGGATAGTATTAATATTACCAAATTAGTTATAAATATGTTGACACTATTTATTGTAAGATTTGTACGGCAGGATTTGTAAATAAAATTTGTTTTTATGATTTTACATGGGTTTATATATCAAAAATTTTTAAAAATTCTTTCAAATTTCAAAATGTGATTTTTCAAAAAGTACTTCAAATACAGGAAAATTGTGCCGTACAAATCTTATCTGTAACCTTGTTAATAGGCTGTAAAAATTCCATGTCCATATCTCATTTCAAAGTTGGATTAAATTGGTATACAATTATGTAGGAAAACTGTTATTCTGTCAAAAATGTTGAAAACAAGCCATATTTGCACCCCTCTTTTGAAGTCATAGAGCAGTTTTTTTGGTTAATCTCACTTTTGACAACTCTTTGACACTGAAAGAATCTAAAAATGCATTTACAATACCAGTCACTCACTCTGAATGCCAGCACCGCCTTGTCAAACTTTCCTGAAAAACAGCAAATAATGACTTTCCCTTTTCAAACATTTTATTAAAAGCTAGGGGACCTCTACCATAGTTAATATACTAAGGACTCCCCAACTTCTTCTTATTTGGTCAGTTTTTCAGAAGTTGTAACAGGCTATAACTCTGTAATGCCTTTGTGCCCAAATGTCTAGTTTTTTTTATTCCACAGAGAATGTTGACTACTTTTATATTTTAATAGTTTGTTGAAATTTATAACTGACGCTCTAGCCTTTCCAACCACCTTAATGCCACCGGTTCAACCAATGCTACAGGAACTGAACTGTCTCCTGCGTGGTTGGTACATATCTGAAGTGATAAGGTACAAACTGAATCAACAGAAAGTATAAGAAAGTCGGTTTTTGTATCAGTTCAATCCTCGTTACTATGGGGATTTCTCTTAGACCATTGTGTCATGCGCCTTGAAGGTAAATGCTACCAGTAGCTGTTGCCTTGTACATATTCTAACGTTAAATTCACCGAAGACTATGATTAAGCTGTGTTTTCGTCACTTTCCATTCCCAGAGTCAGAATATATGTATTTGACACTCTTGACGCCACCATCAATATCTATGTCCTCATAAAAACTTGTCCCTATCGGCAACTGAATCTAATTCACGTTCGCACACAAGAGAATTGTAATCTCGCTCTTCAGTAACGAGAGGTTTCATATGGCCTTCAATATATCACGTTTATCGTTTGACTCCTATGACAAAAATAACCTTTGATATAGTTAACCTACTGAATGACATTAAATTTTTCATGTAAGATAAAAACAATACTTGAATTCTTTTCGCTTGGGGATGGGTAAATTTGACCCTAAGAGTTTGTATCCGACAAACAGGTTTATTGCAATAATTACCGGACTATACAAACTTCAAAATATAGAGTAGAAATGTGAGGATTTTCATTCAAAACTCAGCGGACGGGGAGTTTTATTGAAATACGATTGGGACTGCGTGAAACTGGTACTGTGCACCGAAACAACACTTAAAGGAATACAGTCGTCGGACCTGCGCTCAAAGGTCGTATGGGACCCATACGACCAATGTAAATACTGTATCCAAGGTACAATGGTGATTGATGAAAGTTAAAACATGTCTGTCATAATCTACATCGTATAATTTAAATGTTGCAGCTATGATGATGAGGTGCATCTAGACATCGTGCACGAAATACATTGTTTGTAAACAAGAAACTCGCGCAGGCGCAGTGCCGACGACTGTTTCCCTTTAAAGAAACAATGTGATGTTAGCCATTACCACAGCCAGCAGAAGGCTCACTTCCTTTTATTAGTCTTTTCAAACCTCTTAGAGGAAACTCCAATTGGTTGCTACTGTTTTGGAATTGCATTGGTTGAACGATAAATAAAGTGTGTAGATGTAATGTTGTTCTTACTTTCAATTCAACCACTGAATGAGTCACCGTTTGCTTCAAAAAGACGAAAACGGTGGATTTAATCTGATCCGATTCTCGAAGAAGGCTGGGGTTTAGCGCCGGACGCGGAAAAAATTTCGGCGTCGGCACTGATATGCGCGCCACCCATGAATTACACATCCGGGACTTATCACTAAGATTTCCGTCACATAACGTTGGAAATGTTGGAAATCTATCTTCACGCAGAAAATCGTCTATTTGTAATCTAGTTTAATACCTAACGCAAGTATAGAGAATGTAAATGCAATCCCTGTCACGGTGGTGATGTTCGGGTTTTTACTGTAAACGTTGTTGCCCATGTTGCTGACGACAATTGAGGCCAAAGACATCTTTAATGACCTTTCAGGGAAAACTTAGTTCAGGAAGACACGCATTGAAAATTGTTTTGTTAACACATTCAAGCCTACTTATAGATGATAACTATATAATTCAGAGTTCCCTGTAGTCCTACCTTAGTCGTAAAAGCAACTGACTATAATAGTGGCGAGTCAACAATTGAGTAATTCATGCTCTATGCTGACGTATCCAAGTTGAACAATTTACGTTGCAAGCTGCCGTCGAAAAAGTTGTCACCCGCCAACCGGTGTGTTGCAAAAACGTCGGTATTGATCGATCAAGGTTTTGACATTTGAGCTCCCTTTGCAGTCGCCTTTCTTAATACTACACCCACTAATTTCATTTATTGGTTTTAATGTATATTTATTAGTTGTGGTGTTACTTTGTGGTCTTAATGTGTTTGTATCGAAGGGTGTCAGTGTTGAGCTGTTCGGGCAAATTGCAAAAATTGAGAAAATGCATATTAAAGACACCCTTGGGAATGACAGCAATGCTTGCGTTGCCCTTGACTGATAATTTGGTATGTACTCAAGGTAGAACGTGCCCTAGGGACAGATACTCAAATATATATTTCTACTTGTATGAGTTCATCTTATTTCATTATGTTCATTCGAAGCAAATGAAATTTCACCCTCATGCTGTAGGGGTTTTCCCCCGCAGAATTAACAAGAGTTGACATTTTGAATTTCGAATATCGGAAAGTTGTAGGTCATCTTATCTCTAATTTGTACCTCGAACCCTGATTTTTATTCTTGTGTCTATGAAAGAGAACGGTTTCAAATTCTATTGGGAAAATTTGAACAAAAGGTGGCACTTACTACCTAAGAATAGGCAGGTGTTCCGATTTGAGAAGTGTCTGTAAAAACAGGTCTCCCTCTTTCAACGAACGAATTTACTTTAGGTATAATTTTATCTGCATTATTCTTAGTGTCAGATGCAGTAATTGGTAGATATTGAAGAGAAATATGGACTACTTTTGACTTGGGAAGAATGTTTGTGTGCAATGGACAATGTCAAAATGTGTGTTTCATATATATATATATATATATATATATATATATATATATATATATATATATATATATATATATATTATATATATATGTGTGTATATATGTATATATATATATATATATATATATATTATATATATATATATATATATATATATATATATATATATATATATATATATATATATATATATATATATTTCTTCAATCCCAAATTGCATTTTGAGTCAACTTTTAGGTATAGCCTTAAAACCTTAATTAAGGTTGTACGCGTCTCGAAATTCAAAAAGACAATGTTTTGCTCAAGATTGAGAAAAATATACTTTTGTATGTACTTTTGTTTTAAGATGTGCTTTCTTTCCGGTTTTCATATTAGATTTAAGTTAATGATATTTCAGGTATTAGTATGCGCCTCTAAAGTGAAAGACTTAAACTTTGCTTAAACTTCCACAATGAAACTTTCGACCTTTCTTTCACCAAATCAAGAATAAAAATCAGGGATCTCCGTGCAAAATTGTTACTAGAGGGATAAATTACCTAAGATTTCCTGATATTTAAATTCAAAATCCCAGTTTTAACTCTAGTGGGAAAATAAAATTTTCGATTTTCAGAAAAACTGAGACGTTGAGACTTTTCTTTCACCAAGAGCTTTAAAATGAACCCCCACAAGTGGTAGATTAGAAGAGAATGAATGAGATTTGAAAGCCTGAATTTCTGTCCCCGAGGCGCGTTCTACCTTATTTAGCCTCAACATAATGTCTGATTCAAGTAAAATCTGCCATCATTTCGAAATTGAGAAATTACACGCCCAAGTGTTTTTGCTGCTGCTGGCACCAACCTCGTTATACGGCGACACCACCATCGTCAGAAAACTTCGCAAACAAAGCGTGGCCAAGCATAACCCTACTCGTACTCGTGTATGCAAGTGTGGGCCAGTGGATATTAAGTTAGCTTAGGATGACTTGCACAAGACTGAATGTAATCTCAAACGTAACGAAATGACATGACGCTAGACCACGTAATCACTACATTCAGTTAGAATTGGAGGTCGTCAGAGGTCGATGAGAGAAATCAAATCAGCGAGCATTAAAAACGACAAGTGTTTTTTTTTATTTCTTGGAAGGAAGCTGGCTACCAGTTTTGTAAAATTATAAAATAACAAGGTTTGTTTGGTTGCGCACATAGAGCTGTATTACTTCTTCAAGAAGCACTGTCGGTGGTTAATTGACACTGGCAAATTGCCACTTTCAGTTACTGCACGCAACTGACTACTACGTTGCCAATCAGAATTAAGAGTATCGAAAACCGAGCAAACATCTCATTCCTAATGTTGTTTTGACTCTTTTTAGATTTATTTTGTTGAGTTTTTGATTTAGTTTTTTCAAAAGGTGCGTCATTTTAATAGAGATAGTTTTAATTCAAATTCAACAAGATCACTGAAAAAACTCTTGTACACATGTACTTTCTACAAAATCCAAAGTCAAGGTGCTAAAAGGCAATACAAGAACGCCTTAAAAAGAGGGTGATTTCAAATACACGCTATGCGGTTTTATAGCTGAAGAGCTTTTGCGATGAAATCAATTCTTACCGCTCGTGGCTATGTATCGTTACAGAAAATGTATGACGCCTTCACAATCACGTATTCGGAACGATGGTTTCTATTACTCTGGATCGACCGAAGCTGGAGACACCAAATTTACTTTTATAATTTGATATGGATCTGTCTTGAAAATGTATTGAACCTACGGTATCTTCTTGACTCGGTCGTTTTCCCTTGTGGAATGTTTCGTCTGCCCTAGAGCGGTGTTCTTCGACGAAAGAGATTTTATCAGCATTCTTTGTGTATTTTGACAAAGATAACGCCATGCTCTGACAGAAAAATCTATTTACTGCGGCATTCTCAAATACGGCATTCCCCATTTGAATTCATATTGCCAAGTGTTAAATTTAACTTTCCGTGCACCTAAAATTGACTGTGCGCATAACCATCAAGGGGGCAACATTCATCCACTTTGACGAAAACAGGGTTGATGTTCAGATAATGACATTCGATCGTATAAAACTTTCAACTGCAACAACTTTTGTAAGATCCCGCGAAAAATTACATGGGAGGTGGTGCATAGTGTGAACTGCCTCGCTGCAAGATGCATGTTGAATAAGTGTTCATGTATGCAGATTGAATTAATGAGCATAAAGTTTTGATATTATAATTTATGCATATGATTCTTTGTGACTGTGGAGTATTCATGAACCTCACGATATTCATGTATCTCAAAACTGAAAGATTCAAACTTTCGCTCAAACGGTCTTCGAGAAAAACTACACACCTTCCCCTTTCAAAATGAAAAAAATCATGGAATACTATGCAAATTTGGAAAATATAGGGAATACTATGCAAAATGACCTACAATTTGCCGATACTTGAAATTCAAAATGGTTGCTATCCATATCTTAACTCTATTGGGAAAAATATTTTTTTCACAAAAAATGGTGAAAGTAATAAATACTCCACAAGCTGCAAAATGAGAACACACGAGCACCATACCAGCAAAGTCAATTGTGAACATTTTAGATTCTGAATATATTTTTACTGCTGAGTGGCAATTAATGCTTTGACTTTTGGTGTTTGTGTTTTGAAGCCCATTAGACAGGAAAAGTAGCTTTCTTCCATCATTACGCACGTCCACATGATGACTTTATTACAGTTGCCTTGATTCTGGCAACATTTCTTTCTTTTTCCATCGACCACTATCTTACTAGCAAGTGTGTCACAAACGGGCAACGAGGAAGATTTGTTTCCGCTATTAAAATGTATGAATCCAACGAAAAATGCATTTTGAGAAAATCATTAGTTTCCACGTGTCCAATTTGGATTATATTTGATATTAGGCGCTTTAAATAAAATTCTCTGTTTGCCGTCCGCGTGCTGGTAGGTTTTCAGAGAAAATTAAGAAAACAAACACACTGTTAACACTATTACAAATACGAATATTATTTTCCAAAATAAACCAAATAAAAATTGAGCTAATGCTAATACACTTGTGTGTTTTTTCTGTGTTTGTTTTTTTTCCCTTGGCTAGCAGGTATAGGTTTTCCAAAAACTTCAGGGACGGCAAACAAAGAATTTTCTTTAAATGGCCTTAAGGCAAAATACACCAAGACATTTCTGTATCCTGACAAGTGAAATGCATGATGGCGTTGTGCCGAACAAGGCATTTCATTTCGCATAAACCTATGATCACAGCAAATCCCATAAGACTAATGCGTGATGGAGTTGGTGAACAGCTTTGACGTACGCGTGTGCATTCTTCTATATCATATTCGGCGGGCGTACAGAACATACCGGATTTTACGTCGTTTGTGTTTGCCGTTATGACTCTCTGATGAAGAGAAAAGTAACTGCCATCACCTTTCAGTACTTTGCTGTCATGTCAGCTGTTTTACCTCGGCGTCAGTATACGAATTGATAAATATGCACCGTGCCAATTTCGCTAATACAGTAAAGGTTACAAGTTTGTATGAGTCGGTATCGGTCTGAGTTTGTGTGTTTTGTTCGCTTGACATTCTCGGCTCTCCCCCAAAACGAACATCCCAGTCCTTTCAAACTATCGCGGAGTTATCGTCATGGTGGATAGTAGTGAACATAAAGTTTTGGTTTCACGATCGGGAAGAAAAAAGTTGCAAAATTGCCAGCATACCGCTTTTTCACAAATCTGTCGAATCAGCTATTACCATGACACCGACATCTCACATTTCTAGTAAGAATCCAATAGTATAAGGTAGTATGCGCCACGAAAATGACAGACTTAAACTTGTGCTCACACTTACATCAGGGAAACTTTCAAAACGTTCTCTTTAGAAATTGAGAATACAAAATAGGTTGTCACTGCTTACATTTGTTGTACTAGACATAAAAACTACGTACATGTATAATTTACTGAGATTTGAAATTCAAAATGGCCGTCATCCATGTGTTAACTCAATGGAGGGGAGGGGGGGGGGTTTGATTTCACAAACAAATAAGCCGGTGAAACTTTATTAACTCCATGATCTTCAAATGGGTGAAGCGGGTGAATCAGAAAGACTATATGTCCCCGAAGTGCAGGCTGTGAGACTAAAGGTGATATGAGAAGAAAAAGGGGACTATGCCGTCATTAGAACTGATTATTTTTCATTAAGGTAGCATGCGCCTCGAAAGTGAAAGACTTAAACTTTTGCTCAAACTTTCCTTAAGGAACCTTTCAACCATTCTCTTTCAAAATCAAGAACAAAATTCAGTGCGTCACCGTGCAAACTTGGTTCTGGAGAAACAAGTAACCCCACATTTATCTATATTTAAAATTCAAAATGGCAGCCATCCCTGCATTTACTGCATGGAGAGGAATAAAATTTTCGAATTTCAAAAAATTAAGCCAGTAAAAAGTTTTCTTACACCAAGAGCTTTAAAATGAACCCCTACAAGTGGTAGATCAGAAGAGAATTGTAAAAGTTTGAGAGTCCGACTATCTGTCCCCGAGGTGCGTTCTACCTTAAGGTAGCACGCGCCTCGAAAGTAAAACTTTGAGGCTTAAACGTTTTCTCAAACTTTCCCCAATGAAAATCTCATCCATTCTCGTAGCAAATAAGAATAAAAATCAGGGATCAACGTGCAGACTGGTGGCAAAGAAACCCCATATTTACCGATACTTAAAATTCAAAATGGTCGCCATCCCTATGTTATCTACATTGGGAAACTGTAATTTGCGATTTTCACAAAAATAAGCCAGTCGAGAATTTAGGTACTCCATAAGCTTGAAAATTATTCCCCGTGATTCATAGGCCAAAAGAATTTGTAAAAGTTTTAGAGTCAGAATATCTGTTCCAGAGGCTCATTAAAGATCCGTTCAAGCTCACAAACCAAGAATAAAATAATCAGGAAATAGTCACATATGAGAGGACTGCACTCAATAAAACAGATTTAATAACTTTACAGGCTATTTTTAACCCCGTGTAGTATTTGTTCGTGGATATAAGGTATCACTGACGTCGACAGGAAAACAATTTTGATGTGTATCAGCTGATCGAGGGCATTGCATGTTTGATTTGTATAAATTGGGCTGTCGCGGGACCGATGTAACGACCGTGTTGTGACGGGGTAATAATTCATCCATGAAAACGATAGCTACTTCAATTTTCTTTCTAAAAATAGAAAAATTAAAACTTTTGCTCAAATTTTCCTCAAGTAAACCTTCAACCAGTCTCTTTCAAAATCAAAGACAAAAATCAGGGGTCACCGGCCAAGTTCTGACAGGAAAGAAACAAATACCCAATACTTACCGATACTTGAAATTCAAAATGGCCGCCATCCCTGTGTTATCTCTATGGTGGAAAATATAATTGGCGATTTTCACAAAATGAAGCTGGTCAAAACTTTATTTACCCACGGGCTTCAAAATGAGCTCCCATAAGTGATAAGCTAAGAGACTATTGTAAAATTAAGTGTCCGAATAGCTGTTCCCATGTGCATTCTACCTTAAGAGAATACGCTGGTACTAGGGGAGTCCGTAATTTGAACACAGTCTATGTACAACCGCAAAATATTTAATAGTGAGAATTGTAACGGTTTGGAGGCAATCTCCACATATTTCATTTATTTGATACTTGTTCAAGAAACATGCAACGTTTGACGTTGCCATATGGTTTGGTAAATACTAGAAATACGTCAGTTCGTTAGCTGTTCACAATGCTGCGATCACACACTCAACATGAATGCACAGATAACGCTCAGATTATGTGCATGCGTCTGTGCGTCTGTGTGTCTGCGCAATTTGGAAACAATATGGGCGCGCTTACCTGCACAGATAGTCAAAATTTTTAATTTACATTGTCAGGAAACGACATAAGTTGTTGCATACCGTTTGAAATTGCCAAACGGCAAATTTAACGAAAAATGTGCGTCATCCTTGCCATTGTTCTAAAACGCCCCACTCCGAGGTCATGGGACGACAATGTAAAGGCACACAGACGCAAAAGTATACCATTATCCTGTGAACCAATGCAACATCGAACTCCAAGCTCTGTTGATGCGTAAACAGAACTTCGTTTAATAGAGTATTTATTGGTTCTCAATGAGTCTTTATATGCAACGAAACGTGCATGGCATACGCTGGTACTGGCCCAGGGAGTCCGTAACGCGGGAAAAAGTGTTTTTTTTTTCTGACGTACGGTTAGAGTTATAAATAGTTTTAACAAGGCAAATGATTGGATGTGATTTCTCTGTGAATTGTGATGGTCATAAAATACGCCAAGTAATATGAAGAGTTAAGTATCGTAGAGTTCATACTTCTTCTGAGTAAACGCCTTGAAATAAGCCAAATTGATCAATAAAATATCTTTAAAGTTCATCAAGTCACCATCACCAATTCTGACCAGCAAACGTTGTAACTGTTATTGAAGTCAAGAAAGTCAGGCGATAAATTTATAACCATTTTACTTCTGGCCATCAAACAAAGAGAACTTCGACTATGAACCTATATTTATATTTTATGTGACATTTTAGAATTTCTAATTTAATTCAAGTTTGATCTAATCAGCCATTTTAAAATTCGCCACCGCTGCGTGACCTCTCGTCTTGGTATTTCGGGGTACACGAACGATCAATGTATTTCACTGCTCTTTAGGAGTCGACCACATCCACTGAATCATGTAATGCATTGCTAGAGTAAAGTATTTCTAGCGAACTTTGTACTTTCAAGCAGACGAACACAAAACTTTAACACAAAAGACAGCCACAAAAGTTAACGATGTCAAGTCTTGCAAGGGTCATGATCAGAAGGTGCTGAAATCGTCACTTGTTCAGAATTCCACTTCTTTGAAGCCTGACAAGGACCTTGACAATGACGTTGTTGCGTCTTTATCCCTACTCTGGTTTCTGCGAACTTTGTGAATACCAAACTTGAGTTTCCTTTAGCTATTTCACCGCGATGTTAATTTCATGATTAAATAGTCAAATCTCGGGGAAAATACGGAGTCTCAAATTTTTCCGATACTTTTCTTATCTACCACGTGTGGGGGCTCATTTTTAAAGGCCTTGGAGTAAGAAATATGATAATTGTATCGATTTTTCGAAAATTAAAAATTGTAATTTTCTCCATGGAGTAAACATGTTTTGAATTTAAAAAACATTAGGTAATTTGTTTCTCGTTTCTCTGGTTCCAAACTTTGTACGATGATCCCTGATTTTTATTCTGCAACTTGGTTTGTTGGGATCGAGAAATGGGGCAGTTTAGAGTCAGAGCTAGGCCGGTGGTTGTCGTCCCCTAACTGCCTTCTTATATTTTGCCCTCCTTCCTGGTTCACGCCGAGACTAAATAAGGCCGAACAAAAAATTGTGCTGTTCCGATAACTCAACCTACCCTTTTTTTACCTGCCGACCCTAAACTTTTAGAGCTACGTAAACACGGAAGTAAGAAAAAAAGAAAGAACCCGCAAAATCACGCGTACGTTCCTTGGCACTTGATTTTTGCTTGAACGAGGATGTCTTTTATGTTTATTTTTTTCCCTTTTATATGTATGATACATTTTTCTGGAAATGTTGTGGCCAGTGTTTGACCGCCCTGAATCCCTGGAAAATGCATATTGAAAAATAAAAACAATTTTGGGAAAAAATTCCTGCCGACCTACTTTCCCTATTTTTGAAAACCATGTTATCGGAACAGCACAATTTGTTTTTTTTGTTTTGGTTTGGTTTGGGGGTTTTTTGCCTAAGAGGAACAAGGAGAGCTGATTTGGTGAAAGGATGGTTGAGGGTTTCAACGAGCAAAGTTTGAGCAAAAGTTTCAGTCTTTCACTTTCGACGCGCATATACCTTAAGGTGTTCCGCCAAGTCAAGGTAGTGTGTACATGGCCATTGCCTTGGCACGCGTATGTAACAACTCGCGAAGCTCCATTGGAAATTCAACGACCTGTTGGATTTTTTAGCTCTTCGGTTTGTGTTCTCAGGTCCTTTATATCTTGATTTTCCCTTTTTGTGCAACAGACTTTATATGTTATGATATGATATGATAGGTTGTAAACTTTCTGAAATCGGTATTTCGGGTTTTTTTTATAAAGGGCTCATTCAACTGTGAAACTATGTTCAAATAAAATCTCCATTGTCATCGTGACCGTAAGCTTCGTCGTTGATGGCGCTGTATATAAATGAGAAAATTTTGACTACATCGGCGTTTTTATTGTGCGGCTTTACATTAGATATGTGAGTTGGCTTCCAACAATAGTGATCGATATCGATCAAGAACAAGAATACACAATTGGGCTGTATAGATCATGGTTGATAAGGCTGCTATTATGTTAGCGATTGCTTTAGAGTCACATCTTTAGCACGTCCGTCGGTGTCTGCATTCCCTTCTGTCCAAAAAAACAGTGTACGTAATCATACACTGCAATTCCAGTGTCATTTTCAGCTACATTTACTATCCTGCATCAAATTAGTCAGTTTATGACTCAATCCTCCGCCATTAATGACCGATGTGAAACGTTGCGTGGCAGACAGAGTTGTTTCTCAGTGTTAAATTTCATGGCCATAAGACAAGTTGGAAATTATCAACGATACCAGAAAGACTGTACGCATATGTAAAGGAAAAAATAAACGTAGAAGTATTCAAAAACCTTACTTATGCATTCTTTGTTGGTACAGACCTGCATAAAGGTTTGTTGTTTTGTTATAGAAGAAATATTAGGGGCATTAACACGCAGATGGTTTGATGTCTAACGACTATTGCAGTAACCAGATTCATCTCTCTCTCTCTCTCTCTCTCTCTCTCTCTCTCTCTCTCTCTCTCTCTCTCTCTCTCTCTCTCTCTCTCTCTCTCTCTCTCTCTGAGAATTTGGTAAAGGCAACTTTTCCCCTGCTAATCAATGACACGGCGGTTGGCTTGCACAACTTCCATGGACACATCTATTCGTGGACTAAAGAATCAGGGCGGGCTTCCAGCTGCTTTGTTGATGGACTCGGACCAGCCGACTGATAGTAATACGTTTGTTTTTGAAATACATTGAATAAATTATATGCATATTCGTTCTGTGATCTCACTGTTGCTTCAGTTCACACTGTAATATCTGCTTAAATATAATATAAGCTTACCCCTGGTCTTGTTCCAGGTCTTAAGTGGGGCTTAATAATTTTGAGTTCATTGTTTTGTATGGAGAGAAGTTGTATACATATTGGGACCAGCATTTTCCTCAGTATTTGCGTGAGTCTGCGAAATTTGCTAGAAGTTGATGGTATTATCCGTTTAGATTTGAACTTTTGCGCAAACAAACCAAACTTCCTATCGGGTTTTAAATATCTCTGTCTATTTATCCATTCCTGCCAACTTCTATTGTTTCCGTCTTCGATACTTGATTTACTATGTATTGACATTGATTTTTGTCTAACTCTACTGCGTGAATAAATTTACCATTGGTGCTCTTTATGTAGAGCAATAATCTTCAAGAATAATCTATGTCTCAGTGAGGGGTAATTCCCTGTATAGCGACCATAGCGGCTCGGAAGGTAATGGTCGTTACATGGCGTATCACATCGACAGCTCTCATCTGTTCCGGAATAATTCTGTGCACACCGAAGTTGCACTCATGGGCTTTTTTGTACGAAATACTAAAGGCCTAGAGTCTCATAGTATTATGTCATATTGTGTGAATCACTGGGGTCTATGAATGCTTGGTCTATGTATGGGATAAACAAAAACGCTGTGGAGTTTATGAAACAATCATGGATGTGGACGACACTTTTATGGGACATGAGTTGAACACATGTAACGATGTTATATCCAAATGAATAAAAACATGTGAAAAACATAATTTTTTTTTCTTGTTACATTGATTTATTTCAATTTAATGAATCAATAATTTTACATGATATATACATGTGAATGACGTGAAAAATATTTAAATTATCACATATTTAAAAAATTCACGAATTGAGATGCACGTAACTACAATCAGCTCGTTCATTAAAAAATGTTCAGATTGTTACCTTGGCCCAGTTCACGGCCAACAAGTCAAATAAAACATTGGCAGTAAAGTTTATCCACTGAAAACCCTCACAGGTTTCTTGATTTTCTTCTTGCACAGCGGACAATGTTTCACTCTACGAACACAGTGAGAACACAGACAGATATGCTTACACGGAGCCGTGACAATGTTTCTCTCCCGTTCCATACAAATGATGCAACGATTACAATCCATCACCTTCTGGTCTTCTTCATCATCGCTCTCATCTGAAGAATCAGAGTCTGTTATCTCTGCAAACAGGATTCCAAAGAGTCAACTTTGCTCTGAAGAGTTGAAATCTCCCTCCACAAGTTTTTGTTCTCTTCTTCGAGATGAGTTCTGTCCGCTTGAAGCACCTCAGTCAGATCTTGCAGGTTCCCTTCTCTCGTTCAAGGGCTTCCCGCTGTACTGTTTCCATGGCGATGGTTGTCCTCATTTGAAATAGTCGATCTTTTTCCTTTTCTCTTTCGGAGGAAATTTCGTGGTGCGCCACACTGATGACGGTGAATGACGTCATAAGAATTGATAGGCATGCGTAGAGCAGGGCAGTTACACGAGATGCATCGACGAAATGCGGTACAGCAAAATAGAGTAGGACACTGAGAAGAACAGTGCATCCGATTGGTAGAGTGGCTTTCTTCAAAACGTATTCGCTGACACAGGCTATTGTACCGCTGAGGTCATCCGTTGTCGTTTCTTCAGAGACGGACGTCCAATATTTGTCTCCTTCAAGGTTGCTGTGTCGAATATTTGAGATCTTGCAATCATAGTAGACTGGTTCTGGGACGGATTCAAAAGTCTTGCAGTCTGTGTCCTTCATGGTGTACTTCTGGTTATGTCCAGTACTTTGGTAGAATAGTTCGGCACTCCTTATGAAGTCCAGAGCGTTCTATGATCTACTGTCTGAAAGTCTCACATTTGTACCTTGTGAGATTTGCATATGAATTGATCTCTTGATGTTTCCGCCAATCAAATTATAATTTGGAGTTTATTGTTCTGAAGAGAAGCTGTTTGCGTATCACACCTCAGGAGGTTCTCATTAGCATAAATCTATGACATTCGCTCTTTGCTTACACCATGGAGGCTTACACGTTTACTACCCTGGGTCCTAGATTGTGAACAAAAAGGATTGCCAGCAAATTGAAAATTCGATTAATATTTCGTGTTTAAAATCCTCAAATTTATACGTTGGATTATTTTCAGAGAATGTAGCAGACAGAAAATAATACCATTGATGCGTATATAAACGTGAGATATTGAGTAGGCTTGTCCCTTTTTACTGCTGCATTCGTAGTTTATATGGTCAGACAAGTATACAAGTGGACAGACTTACAAGACTGTAGTGGCAATGTGACAAAGAAAGATTGAAACATAATGATAGCTTCGATTGATGCTGATCAATTCTGCAATCTCTGTAAGCAGTCGCATATACTGTTTCGTTAACGATTACTGACTACATGTATTTATAAATCGAACCTGGCCTACCAGACACGTTTAATTTATAGAGCACGATCTGATAAAGATTACAAAGAGAAAAATAGAAAGGATAATTTTCGACGTGTTTCCAGGTTTTTGTTCTGCATTGCTAAAAACATCATCGCCGGACAATACCTCAGAACCATGTGCCATCGACTCTATCAAGGGTGGGGTTGTTTGAGTTGCCATGGAGCGGGCAAGCATTGTCGTTCTTTTTGATTGACAAGAGTGAATTCCACAACGTCAACCAGTTAAGTCCACAACATTTCCATCACAATGGGAAAGCAAATATCTGTTAAAAACTGTCCAGGGAGCTTGTAAAAGCTAACTCGCTTATCGCCTACTTTACATGTGATGTAAGTACACTTACGAGATCATTGATAGTCAACGAAAGACTTTCTAACTTAGCTGATCCACGTGTAATCGAAAAAAATAGTATTCACATTACAAACAAGCGTTTTATGTCGTTGTGCAGTATAGAGTGTTATCACACACACACCAAGTGCATGTATTGCCATAACCTATGGTGTTCGCACAGTGCGTTACGGAACATTTTATACAATATACATGCAAACACAGACAAATAGTTTCTCTATTCGTCTGTGATGGAAATGAACAAGGCGTGGAGTCCCATACTGAACATTGACGTAATATCCCCTCATGCACAGAACCAGTTTTCACCACGCGTTGTGGAATTTTCGATAACTATGACATAGAGTTAGGCAAATGCAGTTTAATCAAAATCACAGGCTTGTTTTAACGTATTGTTCTCAATAATCTAAGTACTGTATTTGTTAAAATTAAATGACCCTGCTAGCGCGAGCTACCAAGACAAGTCGGAATCCGGATCACAAGTACTTTTTAGTACGCGTGTGCGTGGACAAACAGTATTACACTCTGTTTTTGGTGGTAGTTTTATTGTTATTTGTCACGCGCACCCGTGTCATTGTATTTACACCACAGGAATCTAGCAATCCGGTTGTTGTTTTTTTATGATGTTATTTGCTGGTAAAATTTAAGAAAACTAATTTCTTATTGCCGTTATTTCAATCACATTGATGTTTGTGACGTTGCGAATCCATATTAAAATAACACAATAATTTTCATTTCACAGCTGTAAGTACAGGAAGGTACTGAGTACAACATTGGACGTTGTACTCCTTCCTATTCCCTATAGACCCGAAAGGAAAAAAATTAACTTTCGGCCATGTTCTCAGTGCCTGCCCGATGTTTCAAGTCATGAATGCCTGACCAGCGACATCAATATGATTGAAGTAATACCCAACAACAATGGAGATCTTTTTTCACCTTTATGATGAGGGCAAGTATTCATTTTTTCATTCGCTATGCCCAGAAGCACCGTGACAGATCATGTAAGAAACAATGGGCTAAATTAGATTTAATTTGTAAGTCCATTAAAGAGGTCGTAACACTTATTAGCTATGCATTGAGAAACGTTCAAGATTTGTGAAGGACGTCAGGCGAGAAAGGGTTGATAAATATGTGTCATGTCTTATTGGAATCGGCAAACTTCACACGCTGATCGGAATTGTCGTCTTTGCTGTCTTGAAGAATATTAGGAATAAATTAATTTCTTATCATCTGCTTTTTTGTGGTTTAAGTGTTTATTTTCGCCTTACAAGAATGTGCCTCTTCTTTTAGGTCTTCTTCAGACACTTAAATGTCTGGAAAATTAAAATTCATTTTCAAATCACATTTCAACCGTAAAAGCCCATCCAAGTTAGAGCTATACTTCGGCCACCAGCATATAGCAGAGGGCGCCACGTAATTGAGAAACTAAACCTTTCCTTTGACATCGTTTGAAATTTAAAATCAAGACAAGAGTGAAATAGGGAGAAAAGACCCCAGAGTGAAGGAAGCTACGGTATGTTTTGAATATGGAGACAGTTGCACTATGAAGGAGACTTTATAAAACACGTGTAGACGATGAGGGCGCTCGGTTGTGACTCCACTTTCAAATGACTACGCTCTGAAGACGCTCTAGTGAGAGATTTACACTGTAATTGAAGTTTCCTTTGGCTTACCAGTGATTGTGCTCGCTTGCAGCAAGAAACCGTCATCGGTTAGATAAGTATATAGTATACATAGTGTACACGTGGTGTTAGTACAACAGAGTGAACAGTTATTGACTAATAGTACAGGGGTTTAGTTCAACTGCGGTACGTACGACTACACTTGCTGTAGGGTGGTGTTGACAATATATCCCTGGGCTGTGATTAGACCACATGCAATCCATAGCGGACTCTGGTGTGTGTCGCAGTTGCGGGAATAAAACAAGATACGAGTATGTAATAGAGAACCACCGACACCGAGGTGGTTCTTGGTTTCGGATCGCCGAGGGCCGCAGGCCCGAGGGCGATTCGAAATCAAGAACCACCGAGGGGGAGGTTGTTCTCTTACTTAAACCACGATCCCAAACGAACTCTGGGGGGAAAGCCTTATTTGCCATAAGACAACAATATTAGATCACTGTTTGACAAAGTGACTCAAGATATTTCGATAAAACAATTAGTATTGCTCATTCTGACAGCAAAATTTGTATGACCACCCCTGTCAGTGAAATGACCTAACCTTCATTATGCAGCAGGTAATTCTAGAACTCCCTGCTGTTTCTTACAACAGGTGTTCGCATTGCTACTATGAAAATTATGCAACAGGTCACTTGTACTCACACTGTGTCGTTGTGCAGGTGTTAATTCATTTATTTATTCAAATGTTCGCCAGGTGTGTGATTTTGAAATCATGCCACGCAATTTACGAGTCAGAGTAGTTGCTGAGAATTGAGTGGGCAGGTAAGATGTCTGACCAAGACGAGGATATTTTCTGACGCAAAAATTCGTTCAGAGAAGTGCAGTCCAGTTGTGAGTCTAGTGATATATGGGATTTTCTCCCGGGATCTTTCTTGAGGAGTTTGATAATTTGCAGTCTGTTGAGAAAAAAGCTACCGCACACGGTAGTGATTACAAAGAGTTTCCATATCCGAATGATAGAAAGAACCAGTAACAGAACATAACCAGGTTCTAGTAAGGTTGCCGGCGATAAAGGTTTACGCGTTGGTAAGTTGCTTAGCGATAGTGATTGGGAAAAAATTTATCGGGAAAATATTCCAAAAAACACAGTGAAAAAATAACAATGGTCAGTGCAGTTGTTTGAGACTTGGCGTAAAGAAAGGAACAGAAGAATTGTGGCTGGCAAGGCTGCACATCTGAGTCTTGTAGAACCATCAATTAATGAAACGACTAATGATGAAATGAATTCTGTTTGGCAAGCTTTGTGCAAGAAGTGAAAAAAAGCGACGGTTGGACTTTCCGGGAAATACTTTATACGAGATTGTGATGTCCATTCAGAAATACGTCTGTGAAACAGTTAGAGACGTCAGGTTCATGAATGACCCGATTTTTAAAGATTTGCAAAGAAGTTTAGATTGTGTAATGAAACAACGTGCAAAGAGAGGGCTGGGGTGCATAGAAGGCAGACTAAGGTAATTAGCGTTAGCGAAGAAAATGTATTGTGGCAGAAGAAACTTCTGGGAGATCATAACCCCCATACACTACTGGAAACTCAAATATACCTATTTGGCTTGCATTTCGCTCTTC
The DNA here is from genome assembly GCF_041260155.1 of Ptychodera flava. Taxonomy (NCBI): domain Eukaryota; kingdom Metazoa; phylum Hemichordata; class Enteropneusta; family Ptychoderidae; genus Ptychodera; species Ptychodera flava. The sequence continues at coordinate 20,143,671 of NC_091944.1, read as the reverse complement.
GCGGTGGAAAAGAACATCGAAACCTGCGCCACGTCAATTCACGAATCCAATTAAAAGCCGATGCTCTTGAATATCGTGAGGACGTGAGTAAATCAAACCAAGGTGGTTTGAAGAGTAGAAAACTTCAGCCCAAAGTGACCAGGGCTTACGAAAACATCAACATATATGCCGGACAGATGTACAGTTCGCCTGTACCAGCGGTATAATGCACTGTGGTGAGTATTTTAACTATAAAGTTTTGTGTATTTTTCACAATAACTGCCATGCCAGCGGTACTAATGAGAACTGTTTTCCTCGATACACAATCATGTTTGATAACCGATACAGATTCAAGCATAAATACAGTCCTGACCTTATATCTATACTGTCAGTGGTTTCTTTACAGTAAGTTATCTACACTTTGTTTTAGCCCTCCAAATCGGCCTGCCAATGCTTACTATCTGTATCCTTCTACGAATTCGACTGCAACCTGTTGGTATACCAATCGCCCACTGGGAGACAATGCTCTGAATTCTACTGTCGCCCGTCTTTGCAAGAAAGCTGGACTTGAAGGATATCACACAAACTACTCCTTGAGGGCCACAGCAGCCACACCACTGTATGATGCCAGTGTTGACGAACAACTGATTTTTGAAAAAACTGGTCACAGAAGCGAGGCGGTTAGAAACTGTAAACGAACATCAGACAACCAGCAACACGACATCAGTAGAATTCTACAAGGTCTGTAGTATTGCAAACAACTTTAAGCTTTAGCGTATATCAATTTTTGTCGCCTTTATAAAATGTAACCCAGTCATTTTTTTCAGATTGTTGCCCAAAGTTTGATTTTAAAAGTGTAACCAATAAAATTTGATGTCCATTCGGTCAAAAATTACCTACAAGATTTCAGAACAATTCATAATAATTGATCAAAGTTGTTCTAAAATTTTCGCTGGAAAAATTACAGCACGTACCCTTAGGATTAACATGGTATCTTCGGAAATGTTCTTATATTTCATATGAGACATAAATGGATAGAACAAAATTAAATGTGAAAATGAACGAAGGCGATCAAATGTATGCAAGTTAAGTAATTTCTGAGTGATTGACTATACGGACAAAGAACCTCTTACTGTGCCGTGCTATATTTCACATTAGTGAAGGAATATTCTTTAATTCGATTGCAGGGACCGTGACTGAACAACAGCCGCCACCATAGAGAGCATGTCTTGTATCCCGAGAAGCGACAGTATGTCATGCAGCATGTGATGAGCGGAGCACTGAAGAAAAAGAATTACCTGGAACACGATTGGAACTAAATTGGGATAATTGAATTGGCAGAATTTCTCAAGAATTTTAGAAATTTCTCTAATTTTACACCATATTTGCTTACCATCTTTAAAATTTTATACACAATTTATGATGCTGTTGATTAAGAATCAGTGCATGATAGTATCTAATGCAATATTGTTCAAAACATATGAACAATATTCACATTTGAATGAAAATATGAGAGTTTGTCTGTAGTTTCTTCATTACTGAAACACTAGTAATAATGTCAGTTTGTCATTTTTCCTCGACCAAAATGATTCTTTTCGATTGATTTATAGTTAAGTCAGTCAGGGTCTTTTAAAATGTGCCCTGACTCAATTTTATGTTTATGAAGCCTTAAATTCATGAAAAAGTCAGGGGCATTTCAAATATGCCCTGACTAAAAATACGTCAATTAGATAAATTTTAAGCATTTTGTCTCCTTTCTTCAGTAAATTTACACAAAAATGAACTTATTTTCATAAAAATGAATCCGATGAAAGAGGTATGCAATAATCGCTGTGTTTTCGTTGTTTTGTCCGATATTTCAAATTTTACACTATTATATCATTTTGTAACATTTCAGCTGTAAAAAATTTGATTTCGTTACATTTTCCTAATCATTACTCTCATCCAATTTTCCCAAATTAGTTCCAATCGTTTTCTGGAGAGAAAAAGCTATCTGACTGCTGCGTTGTCAAAGAATCATCTTCCATAAATATCAAAATTAATCTGTCAAAATAAACATTTGTCACCAATAAACTAAAAGCACGAAATTAGAATAAAATCAATTTTCAGAGTATCCTTTGTTATGTCGTATTATTTCAGGACCAATCATGGTTCTATGTTAATTTTATCCCAAACCAGGTGTCCATAAACTCCTAGAGGTATTTCGAGTGTTTCTAGAAATACCTCCTGAAGTTTATGAAAACAACAGAGGGGTTTCTTCTGGATAATTACTGGCGTTTTGAATGGTGTGACGTCACGATCGTGGTTTAAATACCTTTGAAAAGTGACTCTGGCGAACGAAGGGATCAATGTAAGCAGACCGATGGCCGATGGCATCCGGTGTAGCTCTGGAGACGGGTCATTAAGATTTTACAGTATTCATTCTCTGCTTTTGCAAACCCAGGTTGGCATTTGCTTTGGAAGATTTAAAGTAATACTAAAAATGATCGTGGTTTTTCCTCAATTGACTGACACGTTATTCTTTTGGCCTTCTAAGAATGCCGAAATTAAGTCGGTTTATGACGTCCAAAATTGTCTCATTCGAATCATCGCGACCAAGCGTTAAAATCATACTTTGTTTAAAATTCGACAGTAGCTTTACATTCAGAAATGTAAGCGATAAATGTATTGGCACTAATATAGTATTCGAAGCTTAGCAAACAAGGTCAACCAATGCCAACTTACCCTGGAATGACACACTGGTTGACGGTCAGGCCTCGGGCAACTTAAGCATCGAAACTCTGCAATTTTCTCAAACATTGGTAAGATTCGGCGCGAGTGTAAATCGATTAAGTTGCGTTTCTAAATTATTCGATCACTCTTCCATGAGAAACATTTTTGAGTGTTCAAAATTTGTAAAAGACAAATCAGCAATATTTTCGACGGCTAGTCATTATTTTGTGAAAGTAAATAAAAACACTAATTAAAGGCATTGAAAGACATTTTCTATGATAAGATTTGAATGGTGTGTGATAGCTATGCACAAATACTATACTGTCGTAGGTAAGAGGGTTTTATGGTCACAATTACTGGACATTAATTGCAGTCATAACCATGAACCGATATGATGGCCTATGTTTATGAGTTATGATTGACTGTGAATATATAACGCAAAAAATGACAAATTTTGGGCCAAAATGTTCGATAAAATCGTTGAAAATCACCGAGGCTCTCCGTTCATCGATCACATCGCCACACATACTTCGTACGCACGTACGTTGCAAAAGAAAGAAATATTCATGTGTTCTTCTTTATGCATCTCCAGCTCTTTAAATTTGAATTTGCAGTCCTATAAATTATAGTTGTGCGAAAAATCTACATAAAAAGTCTTTCGGTCGCATGCCTATCAAATAAGAGAACCGAGGTTACTCATGTCCTTTGTGTGACGTTTATTAATTTATATACATTATTTTATCTAACACGGACGCGCACATGCGCACAGACACACACACATATAAAAAACTATTTTCATTCGTATTAAAGGCCCTATAGCTGTATCTTTTAGCAATATTTTTTGTGATTTTACTTCCAAACTAAAACAAGTTCATGGGAATGTACTCATTAAAGGGTGGTTATACAGGTAGAATAAACTGTCCACTGGGACTACATGTGCAATGTTGAGCAAGATAAATAATAATGTTTGCCCAAACAAAAATGGCGCCCTCATGCAGATAAAGCAAAAATTGCAGTACGCAGTGCATATGTGCATTGGAATCTTCACAGAAACGACAGAGTAGTCCAATATAAGGCATATAGTGCTGAATGTTTTCCACTGGGACACCATATGCTATATTCTTTGTAATATTACCAGTTTTTAAAAATGGCGGGAAATCAAAATAACGGTCAAAATTTAAATTTACTTGTCCAATTTTCAGTGGGAAAAGACTATATCCTTTAAATCTGTAGAATTTAAAGAACAACTCTGAGAAAATAGAAAGCCTTTTTCAGGTCAACAAATTTCAAGAGTTACAGCTACAGGGGCTTTAACATTGAAACGTATTTATTTCATTTCAACAAACAAAGTCTTGTATTATATACACATTATGTAGAAGTAATAAATTATTATAAATTTAAAGAAAAACACAGGACAAGTTAGAATACTAAACATGAAGTACAACATTATTTAGTCAAGTTTTGACTACGATGTATTTGCCGGGTGACGTGTGCCGTACGTTGTGAGTTCAAAGTTCAAAATCGAATTACGTAATTGTGATAAACAGCACTGTCCTAATTTCTGTAAGTCTAATCTACTGTAAGTTTGGCCTTGTTCACGACGTACAAGACCGGTTAAAATGTTTTGCAGTAAAGTTTATCCACTGAAAACCCTGACGGGTTTCTTGATTTTCTTCTTGCACAGCGGACAATGTTTTACTCTACGAACACAGTGAGAACACAGACAGATATGCTTACACGGCGCCGTGACAATGTTTCTCTCTCGTTCCATACAAATGATACAACGATTACAATCCATCACCTTCTCGTCTTCTTCATCATCGCTCTCATCTGAAGAATCAGAGTCTGTTATTCTCTGCAAACAGGATTCCAAAGAGTCAACTTTGGTCTGAAGAGTTGAAATCTCCCTCCACAAGTTTTTGTTCTCTTCTTCGAGATGTGTTTTGTCCGCTTGAAGCACCTCAGTCAGATCTTGCAGGTTAATGTTCTCTCGTTCAAGGGCTTCCCGCTGCACTGTTTCCATGGGATGGTTGTCCTCATTTGAAGCAACCGATCTTTTTCCTTTTCTCTTTCGGAGGAAAGTTCGTGGTGCGCCACACTGATGACGGTGAATGACGTCATAAGAATTGACAGGCATGCGTAGAGCAGGGCAGTTACATGAGGTGCATTGACGAAATGCGGTACAGCAAAATAGAGTAGGACACTGAGAAGAACAGTGCATCCGATTGGTAGAGTGGCTTTCTTCAGGACGTATTCGCTGACACAGCCTATTGTACCGCTGAAGTCATCCCTTGTCGTCTTCCTCAGACTGATGTGCAATATTTGTCTCCTTCAAGGTGGCAGTGCCGAATATTTGCTATCTTGCATTCATAGAAGACTGGTTCGGGGACGGATTCAAACGTCTGGCAGTCTGTATCCTTCATAATGTTATTCTCGTCAACTACTTCTGTAGTAATACTCTATTCGGCTGATGAAGTCCAGAGTGATTCTGTGATCACCTTTCAGAAAGTACATATTTGAACCTTGTGCGATTTGCATATGAATGATCCCTTGATGTTTACGCCAATCAAATTATAACTTGGAGTTAATTGTTCTGAAGAGAAGCTGTTTGCGTATCACACCTCAGGAGGTTTCTTATTAGCATAACTATACGAAATTTGCTGATGGCTTACACTTTTGCTGCCCTGGGACCTACATTGTAAACAAAAGGGGTATTTTGAGGGTGCAGATTTTAGATTCAATTTTTGTATTATCTCCTCGACGTAGAAAATGGCGGAAAATGGCGTATGCACCTTGTACTGACTGTGTGTAACAACTTTGATGGTATCAATTACCGATTGCTGTCACGTCGTTCTTGGACCGAAAATGTAAAGCAAAGACCTATTCCCTTGAAGCTATGGCAGTACTCCAAAATGAATATTACGGTGTTTGACAAATGTGCCCTCTGACGGTCGAAGATAGAGATTATTTTTGTTGCTTTCCGATTTCTGGGCGTTAGGCCAGAGAAAAAAAAATCTTGTTCATCGGATTTTTGGACCAAGTTCCAGGAGCGGCGAGCGAAAATTTTTTTTTTATTTTTTTTAGGCCGAAGGTAAACGCGGTTCTCTGGCATTTGTGCAAAGATGCAGACAAGGCAAGATAATTGTTTCCCTTTTTACCAGAAATATCTCAGACAAGAAACACTGATACTGGTAACTGAATTCAAGACTATATTTCCCAACAATAACATAGGCCATTACATTCACAGTTAGTGTTTGCACAACATATTCTGAGTATTTCAACATTCTCTCAGAATAAAACTGAAATGTACAGCAAATCACTGAAATCCAACAATTCAGTATTGTCCTTTAATATTGTCCTGGTGGGACCTAGCATCTGAGTTTTTTCATTTTACTTTGGCCCCATGTTTTGACCTCTTTACCACTGTCTATACACATTTTACACAATGGTCTAACAACACTGTACTGTAATCGGAGTGAAGTTATATAGTCATCATTCAGATCGTACTTTAACATCGACGCAACCATGTGTTTTGTCATTGCCGTAATTTTTATACTTTCGATGCAATTTTCATTCAATCGGATGCACCGTCCATCTGCTGTCACGATCTTGTTGAACAAATCGCCGGACGAAATATCAGGACAAACACTGAATAGCGTCTTTAGAACTAACTGTTGGCCATCACGTCAAATGTTGGCGATCAAATTAATACTCATGTGACATGTACTAACCTAACCAAATCGACCCACTTTGCGTCGTGATTCGCCAAATTCAGACGTCACAACAACGTGTTGGCGGTCAACTAAGTCCGTACAAACACTCATTAAAAATCCCGTGCCCGCGAAAACCCGACAAAGTGTAGGGCGCCACCAGCGGCAGTACTAAACATATTTGCAATGCGGAAGTAAGAATTTGCCGCGATCAAAAAAAAAAAAAAAATTTCCAAATATGCCAAAGTAGAAGCGGCGATTCCGATGAACAATTTATTTTTTCTTCCTGGCCTTAGGGTCTTTCTTATAAATTCGACAAATTATTTGCACAGTGATAAATTGTGGATGCGCTCTGAAGTTTTTTGTGTCTTTAATATCTGAAAAAATGTACTTGCTTAATAGTTTCCACTCCAAACTGTCAATCAACTCAGAGATTTCTCGTATGCATACATCCGCCCATACCGAAAAATGCTTCCTTTTTAATGGGCGATATCATTGCAGATTCTAAATATAACAATCGAAACATGTCTTCCATTAGCATTTATCAGGGGTTGGATATACTTGGAACGTGACCGCTTTGCTACAATTGTGCGGCTCTTCAATTCCAAGCACAAGATTCTGTGCGGTAATCACGTGATACCAAATTAAAGAATGTCTGCGTTTACTAAAGCATGGTTCCTGGAGAATCACATTTATTATATGCTTGGGAATACAATGCATAGCATAACTTGAAGAGTTTGCCTTATTCAGTGTCTCCTATATTCGCAGTTCGAAAATGATTTTGAGGATAGTTTCAAAATAGGGTAACTCGGGTCAACGTCTGAAGGCATAACCAATGAAACTGCAATAGAGGCTGTTCAGACAGCGTAGTCTGTGCTACGTACGTATTTCCTAAGCTGAAACACAAGAATTATTGTTGATTCTAGATAAAACGTACCCTTCAATACTGCACCAGTGATATATATGTATTTACTTTAATATTCAACATTTATTTTCATTTGTACGAGTCAGCTGGTCAGTTGTTATTTGATCTAATTGTTCACTAGTCATGTGTCCCTTGCTGATTTAACATCGCGTTACCTTTACAAATGGGTGGGATTGTTTGAGTGGACATGGCGTGGTTTAACTTTGCCACGCACTTTTGATTGACAAGCGAGAATACTAAAACGTCGGCCAGTTAAGCACACAACATTTCCATAACAACGGGAAAGAATATTTTGAAAATCTGTCCAAAAGAAAGTTGCGAAAGCTGACTCGCTTATCACCTACTTTAAACTGAATTCAAGTACACTCACAGGAAATATTGCATACAATAAATCCGTCCAGAAGATATGACTAATACGCTAAAGGTCATGTATTTAAACGATTTTTGTATTAGACAAGCATTACCTGCGTTGATTTGCCTATTACTTTACCTTCGTTCTCTCTGTATAGTATTTTAAAAGAAAACAGTCCATATCTGTTAATTTCCCTTCGTACTCCCCTTCATTTATATGTTCTAATAATCATCAATGCCGATGTTTATTGCCCAGACCAAATAAATCACTATCAGCTCACAAGGGGAATGTCATCTTTAATGATTAAAATTTTGTCCGGGATAAAGTTCAGTTGTCAATGCAGGTGAACGTGGTGTGTTTTGTTTCAAGTCTAATAATTTGTATGTAGGGAGATGAAGAAGGAACTTCGTGTTTTGATAATGACGAGTCAAAAGTTACAGCTGATTAAAATATGTAATAAATATTGAATGGAATGACGGGTGTCATTATTCCCACAATTATCATAAATCCAATATGGACTGTAGCACTTTCGTCCGTATTTATTTATTTATTTATTTATTTATTTATTTATTTATTTATTTATTTATTTATTTATTTATTTACTTATTTATTTATTTACACTTTTAGTGAGTTACTCTATGAGTAATTTTCTTTGAGGCTCAATAAATACAACAATGTTATTATTGAGAGAAAGTACATGTAAAAAAACAAAGTTGTTCACAAAGGAAAATTCAGTTTGATAAACTCTCGTAGATGAACCTTAAACTGTATAATATCAGGAGCATGTCTTATGTCGTTTGGCAGAAAATTCCAGAGTTTTGTAGCACGGTAATTAAAACTGACTTTGGATGTGCTACGTAAGGCGTTTTATCCGGTAGTTCATCTTCCTCTACGGCCAATGATCGATCAATTGCACTCGAGAAAGGACCAACCGTAAATCAGGGTTGGGATGTTTGAATGACTCTTGCCTGGTTCTATTTTGTCCCGATCTTTGATTGACAAGCGCGAACTCCAAAACGCAATCCAGTTAAGTCCACAACATTTCCATCACAATAGAAAACAAATAGTAGGTCTAAAAACTCCCATGGAAAGTTGTGAAAGCTACGCCACTTATCACCTCCTTGAAACCATAGAGTGGTTGGGAACCATTGATATGCAATGACTGGCTGTGCTTAGATATTGTTTGGGTAAATTAAGAGATTTTGACATCAAATAGGTAATCTGTATGATGTAATTACAACTGTAGAAGTGACATATATATATCGGTATAGGCACGGAATTCTCTAACTGTTTATTCTCGTCATAAAACCAGACAATAACATCTTTCTAATACCACAGAGCGCAGGTAGTCGGTAAACTGTGTTATATTATTGAGAAATTTTGAGTTTGTCATAATGTCTCCTATAACCGTTCTATACTTTGCAGTCAAATGATTTGGAGAATGATTTCAAAATAGAGTAATCAGGTCAACGTCTATACGAAGCTGCAAATAAGGCTGTCAAAGCAGGCTGAGCACAGTCTCTGCTACGTACGTATTTCCCAAGCCGTAACATAAGAAATTGTTGATTCTAGAAAAAAGCACACCCTGTAATTGTAGTAGTGATAAATATGCATTTATTTTCATATTCAAATTTGTTTTTTATTTGTGCAAGTCGGTTGGTCCGCTGTTATTTGATCTAATTGATCCCTATATAGCCATTAACCAGTGTCACTTGCGAATCAAACATCGCGTTCCCTTTACAATAGTATAGGAATCTAACCAGGGTGGAGTTGTTTGAGTGGATATGGCGTGGTTTGTTTAATTTTGCCACGCACATTTGATTGACAAGCGAGAATAATAACTCAACCACACAACATTTCCATCTCAATGGGAAAGATCTTCTTATAAAGCTGTTCAGAAGAAATTTGTGAAAGCTAACTCATTTATCACCTACTTTAAACTAAAGCACACTCACGGGAAATATTGCAAACAATATATTCGTCCAGAAGATATGACTTATAAATGTACACTTTTATTATCACACAAGCCTTGCCTATGTTGTGCGTGCGTACGACTTATGGTCAAAAGCTTCAGATGTTAAATATATTTAATAAATATTTAATGTCATCCCATATGTCATTATTCACACGGTTAACAATATTTTACACCAACTTTCAATTATGACGGTAGTTTCTCTCCCTCCACGACTTATGATCGACCCAACGCACCCCCAGAGAGGACAGACTGTAAATCAGGGTTGGGATGTTTGAGTGACTCTGGCCTGGTTTTCCTTGTCCCAATCCCTGAGTGATAAGCGCGAATTCCAAAACGCCATCCAGTTCAGGCAACAACATTTCCATTACAATAGGAAACACAAATTAGGTCAAAAACTCCCGGGGAAAGTTGTGAAAAGCTACGCCACTTATCACCTCCTTGAAACCATAGAGTGGCTTTATTTGGATATTGTTCGGCTAAATTTGGAGATTTTGACATCAAATAGGTAATCTGTATGATGTAATTGCGACTGTAGAAGTGGCATAGATGTCGGTATAGGCACGGAACTCTCCAACTGTTTATTCTCGTCATAAAACCTGACAAGAATACCATTTTAACAGCACAAATTTTCACCTTTCCTAATGTCACAGATTTTGACCAAAAGTGAGCTAAAAGTGCTAAGCCAATATGCTGTAATCACGTGCATCTGAAGCTCCTGGCAGAGTCACACGGCACTCAGACACTTCCCATACATATTGCAAATTTATGTGTCACCAATTCCTGAAACTGCATACATATTTTGTTTGACGTATGTCAATAGATACCGTTCACTGCTTACAGATTCGATCATTGACCTCGTTTAATTGCAAAAAAAAAAAAAAAAAAATACACTACATTAAATGTATCTCCGGTAACACGATCCACTCTATTTGAAACGTTCCGACCCCAATCTGTTTTTGCATTTTAAAAATGTGAGCAATGTTGTTATTCTAAAGTGGATCTTACCGAATTGGAAACGGAAAAATATATATATAAAGTACCCTAACGACCTTGCTATTTCCAGAAGGGAAGCGTTTGTCTGTGTAATGTTTAATGTGACTCGGTGATGGTGCTTTATAAATCTCGGTGTCGATTTGGCCGATTAATAAAACTGGCAGTGCGAATTTCCTGCATACGGTCGTTTGCAATTTCTAGCTGGTCACGATTTTCGCACAAGCTGAGTTTCATGAACGTGAACTTCTCCATCGCAGATGTATATCATGCCAAATATCTCAAAATATTACGTCAGACTGTTCCCCTAAAATAATTATCAGATTCATGGTAGGGTGATCGATTCAGTAATAAGCCCAATGTCTCTTTTTTAACATTCGTTGCTTTCAAACTGTTTCCCTGTCGTAAACTTGGATAGCGCGTTTCGGCAAAGATAGCAGTGTACGTTTTCTCTTTCGGACATTGGTCTGTTATTTCTCGTGACAATTTGAATACTGAAAGCAAATGGAAAGATTGCTAAAATACGCCTAACTCAACCAGCTTTGCACGTTCACAGGCATGAAGTAATGTTCATAGCATTTTAATTCTTCCTTCACAGTCGATAGTGCTTCTGAGAACTTTTTGCGGAAGCATTTTCTTGTGTACGTTGCTCTGTCGATAATGCAGTCAAGTCCTTTATTAAATTTATTTACGTAACAGAAGTACATGATAAGTGAGATAGCTTTCACAACTTTCTCCCGAGAGCCTTTGACCTGTATCTTCATTCCTTTTGTGATGGAAATATTATGGACTTGTTGACATTTTGGATTTCAAGCTTGCCATTCAAGAAGTGTGACAAATATTACCTTTGCCGAGAGTCACTCAAACAACTCCACCCTTTATGAGTCTCTGTAGGCATAGATCTTGAGAGAGCTACACACGTGATAATCACGTGATATAAATAACACTGGCAATGACAAAAGCCAATCATGTCAAATCTCAGAGGATCGAATACGGTACAAATCGAGTTGTAAAATAGAAATTAGTTTCAGAAATGACGCCTCCCAGATTTGAAATATATATTTGAATCACTTGAACAACATGCCCTCCTGCTGTTCCAGTACGGTGAACATTTCTTTCAGTTTTAAACATGTACATAGTCATGGTAAGACTACACTCAGACCTCCGTTAAAAGGGAAACTCCCAAATGTGGAAACACTAAGCTTATGTGCTAGACTATTTTGTATTTTTGCATTTTGCATCCAATCTTATACTATTTTTCCGCGACTAGGAAATTGGGGAATTCTAGAAAAATTACTTTTCTCTGACCAGAAATGGATAATTTTCATTTTACATACTAGCTTTTAATAAATCTGCAGTGGGTGCAAAGTCGGATGATACTTCTCTGTAATACTGTTGCAACAGTGCAATGGCATAATATGATGCAATGTTTGTAATATTGGCTGGGCTTACGCAAATGAGACTGTTGTTGACATGTTGAAATGGACGACAGTCGGTGATAAAGATGAAATCAGCAATTGAACCCGTAAATAAATCAAAATGCAAATTTATTGTTCACCATTATACGGTTATTTTTAACTGCCGCCCGGCTTCATCAACAGAGATTACAGAAAACGATCGGACCTATACCCGTCTCCGGCCACCGGCGACACTGACACCGAACAATTTCAATTTCTCTTGGCTACTCTGTCATGAAGATCTGGCCAAAGAAGCTTGCAATAGACTATCAATGATGTACGGATCTATTGTAATATAGTAATGCTGAGAGAAATTTACATGCTATTGTGTATTTTTAGTCATCAATACCCGACCAAATTGTCCCTTATTTTATGCATATATTATACAACAGACACGTTCAAATGTTTGAACGATTAATTATATCATACAGATAGTTGAAATGATGATAAACACAAAATTTATTTTTTATGCTCAATGGATTCTTCTTTATTTTACTTTAGGTACAAAATGTAAGCTATAAATTTGCTGATTTATGCTAATGAGAAACCTCCTGAGGTGTGATACGCAAACAGCTTCTCTTCAGAACAATAAACTACAAATTATAATTTGATTGGCGTAAACATCAAGTGACCAATTCATATGCAAATCTCACTCGGTACAAATGTGAGACTTTCAGACAGGAGATCACAGAACCACTCTGGAATTCAACAGAAGTACAGAACATTACTATCGAAATACTTGGCATAACCAGAGGTATACCATGAAGGACAAAGACTGCAAGACGTTGGAATCCGTCCCAGAACCATTCTACTATGATTGGAAGATCGCAAATATTCGACACAGCTACCTAGAAGGAGACAAATATCGGACATCAGTCTCTGAAGAAACGACAACGGATGACGTCAGTGATACAACAGCCTGTGTCGGCGAATACGTCCTGAAGAAAGCCACTCTACCAATCGGATGCACTGTTCTTCTAAGTGTCCTACTCTATTTTGCTGTACCGCATTTCGTCGATGCATCTCATGTAACTGCCCTGCTCTACGCATGCCTATCGATTCTTATGACGTCATTCACCGTCATCAGTGTGGCGCACCACGAACTTTCCTCCGACAGAGAAAAGGAGAAGGATCGACTTCTTCAAATGAGGACAGCCATCGCCATGGAAACAGTACAGCGGGAAGCCCTTGAACGAGAGAACGCGAACCTGCAAGATCTGACTGAGGTGCTTCAAGCGGACAAAACACATCTCGAAGAAGAGAACAAAAACTTGTGGAGAGAGATTTCAACTCTTCAGAGCAAAGTTGACTCTTTGGAATCCTGTTTGCAGAGAATAACAGACTCTGATTCTTCAGATGAGAGCGATGATGAAGAAGACGAGAAGGTGATGGATTGTAATCGTTGCATCATTTGTATGGAACGAGAGAGAAACATTGTCACGGCGCCGTGTAAGCATATCTGCCTGTGTTCTCACTGTGTTCGTAGAGTGAAACATTGTCCGCTGTGCAAGAAAAAAATCAAGAAACCCGTTAGGGTTTTCAGTGGATAAACTGTACTGCAAAAACATTTAAACTGGTCTTTTAGGTCGTGACTCGGCCAAAGTGACCGTTGATGAACTTACACGATCAAGGTGATTGCAGTCATGCAAACTCGTAGAGTGTTGTTAAAAAGTATGTTCAAAATTAATGTCGGTGTCTCTACTGTTCTATACCATTTGTAAATCCATGATTCTTTACTTCTTTCTTATTCACATATATATCACGTGACTTATTTATTTGACGAAATGAAATAAATGCATTTCACCGTTTACTTGAGATTGCTTCTCGTGTGTTTGTGTCCGTCCAGGTATAATAATGACTATCACAACGTGTTCGTATACGCGTATTATTCATAGAGTATTGCCTAGTTTACATTCATGAATTTTGACAAACATACAAATTTCAGGTCATGAAAACGCAATTCATGTTCACTTCTTCCGGAGCGATCCTCATCATACCGACATAACTTCGCAAGCCTTAATAAACATCATATTTTAGAAACTTTCAACCCGAGAGTAGATCACGACAGTATAATTTTAATACTATCAGGCAGTACACATTGTTGCGGAAATTCCCCGAAATCTAATGCGTTCTTTAATTGTATTCAATTGTTGGTCAGCGGGAGGGGGGTGTTCCTGTAATATATCGTTATTCCGCGTCTACCATCGGATATCGTGAAGTCTTGACCAGTCACCTTCACAGGTCCAAAATTCAAAACATATTCGATATTTGAAAGTACATTGTCATTCATTTACTCTGATCAGGCTAGCTCGCTCCTACGATCATGCCACAGTTTAATTCCAAATACGTTATATGCTAGCTTTTCCATTATTGCTTCTCGTTGAATTGTCCCCACTGTCTACCATTGAATCAGACCCCTTATTAACGACCAGAAAGCAAATTTTCTTGCCAAGGATTCTATTGGATCACAACGGCCGGAATTCAACGTTTGAAGTTTGCCGATTCCAATAAGACATGGCAGGTCGTTATCAACCCTTTCTCGCCTGATGTCCTTCACACATCTTGAGCGATTCTCGGTGCATAGGTAATAATCGTTTAATAGGCGTCACTAATTAAATCTAAGGCAGCCCATTGTTTCAAACATGATCTACGCTTCTTAACATCATGAACAATGCATATTTGATCGCATTCTAGTCTTGATTCAATTGCCTGTCCTTAAAGTAATATAAAGTGTATTTGTGATACAGTTATTTATACTCGAATCCAGGACTAACTACTTGCATTGCGTTCAGCCATGTTTGATAGACTCCATTTTGATTAACTAGTGTATTCGCCAGGTAACTAGCAATATTTGCCCTTGAGGAACTCAAATGGTTTTCGTGTTATTGTAGTATGCGCCTCGAAAAAGAAAGTTAAACTTTTTTTCAATTTTTCCTAAATGAAACGTTCAGTCATTCTCTCATTAAATCAAGAAATCCGTTGTCACAGTGCGAAAAATGTTAGAGAAACAAATAACACCGGGACAATATTGACCGACATTTGAAATCCAAAAAGGCCACCATCAGTGTGTTAACTCTATTGGAAAAAAGAAAATTTTAGAATGTTGAGAAAGACAACGGCAGGAAACAGTCATTTTATCGGCGGTCTGTCATGATTATTTTCACGTCTTCACGCTACAGGCAACATGTGACATAAATACGAACGAGTGATAGCAAAGTTCAATCGGTTTCCATCGCCTAATTATCAGTTCTTTGGTACTCATGAAAACTTCACATTCTCGGAAATCCTTAAGACCCTTGTGCCTTAATGGTCATTCCCTTTTTTTTCTTTTGAAAGAACTGTGTTTAAGATAGTATGCACCTCGAATGTTAAAGACTTAAACTTTTGCTCTAACTTTCCTCAAGGGGTCTTTCAATCATTCTCTTTCAAAATCAAGAATAAAAATAGGGGGTCACCGTGCAAATTTTGGTACTAGAGAAACAAATTACCCAAGATTTACAGATATTTGAAATTCAAAATGGCCGCCATCCCAGTGTTAACTCTATGGAGAAAAGTAAAAATTTTCGAATTTCGAAAAACTAAGCCGGTGAAAAGTTTTCTTTCACCAAGAGCTTTAAAATGAACCCCCACATGCGGTATATCAGAAGAGAATTGTAAAAGTTTGAGAGTCCGAATGTCTGTCCCCGAGGTGCGTTCTACCTTAAGCCTTTATTGACTGATCGATTGAAGAGAGTACTTCTCACTATAAGCGCTGTCGATAATGAGAGAGGGTCACTGATCGAAAATTATTACATAATGAGAGTACGTTACCAAGCTTTATAAGTTGTTATGACAGCTTTAGCTACCACTTTTCCCACTAAACAGATGGGAAACGCCCCCATGTTGCCAAACAACACATGACTTTGTTGAGTCAGCGAGAAAAAGTTTACTCGAACCACTGGTGTGATCATTGATGCATTTAAAACTCTGTATTGCTACACGATGCTACATAAAGATTAAAAATGTGTAAGGCTTTTGAACGAAGATGGCAACTGGATGCATTGAAATATCTGTAAATCCAATAGACTGACCAAGAAATGCAAAACCCGAATCTGAAGTTTGACTTCCTTGCTCGACAACGAATTTTCGTTCCGTGTCGGATAACTTCTCGTAAATTTTGTAAACTTATAAACATGGCAAAGCTCCGAATATGCAACGAGTTTCCCTTTGGAACAACAAACACCGTACCAGATATATTAGATCCCCTGGTCTAAATACTGTACAGGACCTTTAGGGAGATCAGAGGTTACGCTCATAATGTAATAGTATTGGAATGAAAACAATCAATCAATGTGTTGGTTTTAACTTTTAAGCAGAATGATCACAGATTTGGCATGAAAATATTCGTTTACACATGCAAAAAAACCCGGACGTATGAGGACCATTTACGAAAAAATATATGTGTTTACGGAGGCTTGACTAGTCCTATGCCGTTTCTTATTCACAGGTAAATACTTATCTTTGTTTATTTCTTTCTACTGTTAAGAAGTTCACAATTTCACAATCAAGAATGAGAGAGAGAGAGAGAGAGAGAGAGAGAGAGAGAGAGAGAGAGAGAGAGAGAGAGAGAGAGAGAGAGAGAGAGAGAGAGAGGTATATGATGACTGTAACAGTCGTCAAAAAACATGTATCTACGTGATCTATGTTCCTTATGTTCCTATATTTATTGAAACATTGAAAGTACGTATTGGATGCCAACGTCGTTCCTCAAATAAGTACTGGTATGTTCGGTAACTGCAACAGTCGTCAGGCGATGATAATGGAATATTTTTTATAATCTAAATTAAGAATTTATTCAGCAAAAAATATAGGTACGATCCTTCTTTGATGGACGCACCGCGGGCTAACGAAACCAAATAATCGTTATATGTCACCACCTTGTCTGTGATTTCACCATATACTCTCGAGAACACTCGAGGATCTGTGATTTCACCTTGCTCTTTTCATGTAGGCCTATGTTGTAAACCACGTACACCGAAATAATCTAGCGCCATGGAGAAGATCGGTGGCAATATCCTTTGATTCTTTCGTTTTTCTTTGACTTGCGGTTGTGGGCGAGATTCACCACGTGACAGTTCCACAAGATGGCGGCGTGCAGTTCGTGACGAAATCCATGAAATGTTTACATCGTGATCTTCGCGTGTAATACCGCTGCAAACATGCATTTTTCGATACCAGATACCCAAGAATTGAAAGGGGAAGGGAACGCCGCGTTCACGGTAAGTGACACTAGCTCAGACCAAAGTTTCTGTTTTGTTTATGGTAGTCGCCACGTCCAAAATGTTTGAGATGGGCGATACCGACAATCGGAACTGTAATGTAATGTGTGGGCAATATACCGAGTACATGTAGGCGGATACACCAGTCTGTATTACACGTGATGTAACTCCCTGTCCTCGAAGACCTGTGAATAGACGCTAACATGTATATCTGCAATGCTTTGCCAGATGCAGGCTCTTGTTGTTCACGAAAACTTCCGTGAAATAACCATTCAAGTTCAGGAAATTGGTTCCAGTTTTTAGGGAGGGTCGCGATATAATAACAAGACTCCCTGTCGCTTCCGGGACCGAGAGAGTCGTACTTCGCCCTTTCCAACCGCAATCAGCCGAAGACGCACTGTCTTGTAAAAACCACCGAGGAAGAAGGCGACAACCGACCCGCAAAGTGTCAAGTATAATCATCGCTTAACATCACGCTCAATACAAGTCCCTACAATTGTACGATTCCATAGTAGACTGCTATACCACACTCAATTTGCCAACGCAACAATGATTTCTGTGTTGACTGACGACTTTGACCTGCTTGTCGTTGACAACATCACCTTAATTAATGATTGTGGATTGCTAAATCATTATAAGTTTCGTCAAATGGCCGATCTCAGAGACAGGAGTACGACGCCAGTGATAGAAATGTCGTTCAAGTTTGCTAACTTGGTGTTACCATAGACGAGTACAGTCCAGTACCAGTGTCTATGGTAGTACCGGACTATACTCTAACCATGGAGGTAGGAATCCCTTCCTACGTTCATGCTGTAACAATTTGCGAACCGTGATGGGATTCACACCTCCTAGTTACTCTGAGGTCGATGCACTTTCAGCTTACAACGAACAATCTATCAGAGTGTTTGAACATGACTTTAACTTATCAGTAGACGGTAACATGCACCTGAAGTGAAACCTTGCCACTTTAATCAGAACACCTTTCTAATAAGGACATTGGCCACAGACCCTAGTAGGATCTATGATCATGATTTGGCAAGCAGAAAGTTACAAAATGTGTGAAATTTACCGGTATGGCAACAACATCTCCCTGGAGACTCTTTCTATTACCAAGAAGGGTGTCCAAAAATATTATAATTGACAGGTTTCACTTCTTTTCAATAACAACAGGTTTCATTTTAGTTTGCGTTCATCTAGAGGATTCTGAAATTTTCAAGCACCTCTCATCCATATGGCTTCTAACTGACAGTAAATATATATCAGAAAGATCGTCTTTCAGTATTATACCACTTGATATACGGAGTCCTATTCCACCATCTGTGTACTTGGCATGGTCAAAGTCAGCCATTGATGTGTCGATTAGCTCTTGAAACAGACCAAGGTCTATGGGCTTACCTAGTCTAGGTGCTCTGCATCATTCTGTAGTACCTCAAACTTACAAGTTGAGGTATCGAAATGTCTGAGAGACCCAAGACTAACATAAATTAAACTGATTTCATTTTATGATATTTTTCATGCTTTGATTGTGTTTCAATCTTGAGAATACATTTGATAATTTGTGTGTTTATGGTCTCTTGTTTCTCTTAGATAACTGAATTATTTCACAAATAAAATGCTATTAGAAAAAAACCGACATTGATACCTGATAAATGACTGTGAATGATGCTCATCATGTGCAAAGTAAATTCAAAACATGAAAGTTCCACATTAAGAAATATAAAATTACTGAATACTTATATAAAATTGAATCTTCTTCTACTAAATCAATAAAAATATGAAATAGAAGTTCCGCATTAAAAGCTTTGTAACTTCCTAATATTTATTTTAAATTTTATTGTATGCTAAATCAAAATAAGAGAAAAGATAATGTCAACTTCAGAAATTTTAAACTTGTTGATATTGATGTAAATGATATTCCTTTTATGGTTGGGATGTCTTGGATGTCTAAAAAACCCAAGCCAGACAGATGGTTCTGATATTAAACCTTTTTTCTGCCCAAAGGTCTAGTAGTATACAATAGGGATATTTGGAACATAAAACCCACAATTAGAAGATCATTTTATCCATAATGGGAATTGTCGTGCCATCTGGAAATGACGGAACATGAAATGAACCACACGGGTGAACAACCTCATTTCCCATTCACAAAGACTTATACACCTACACCGGAATCAGTTGAAATGAACCACAGACTCTGTGCAAGTCAAAAACCGTGGCACATATGACCTTAAACCCTTGTCAACAATCAGTTGCCACACTAACCGTGTATAATGCCGCCATCAACACAATACGATATAAATCACACGAAGTGGATAAATGCAACAAATTTTTTAATGATATTCACAAGTTTTGAGGGGAAATTTGCTCTGTCCGTGAACTATGTGTGTTACACTACAGTTGAATAACCTCTGAAGGGTCATTCAAACCAACCCACACCTTGAAACAAAATTACAACCAATACTGTTACCCCTTTCACCACAGTGGTTTGGCCAAAACCCATGTTATCAATGGTGATTGTGGACCTGTTTATAGGGAAATGGGGAGGAACAGGTTAAATTTCCTGAGCAGTATGTTAATCGGGATTCTTAGTATCTTACATCAAGTGTGGTTGATGTGCAATTCGACCATCCAACCTTATTTTCAAATGTGTGCACACATGTATACGTGTAGGTGAACACATGTTGTTTTATTTATATCAGGTACTGCTTTCTCTGAGAGTGTTGTCAGCTATTTTTATAAACATCTCATAAATATACTGCCTGATGGAGTGTGATTTAGCTAAAGACTCTTGATATACCAGTGGTTGCTTTGAAGTGGTTTGAAGATTTTTATCAATTTTGGAAAATTGTTCTTCATGAGAGAGCTATGCTGTAATGATGCAACCATTATTATCATAATTATAATCATTGTAACCATGCTTCTAGACTACTCATGATAAAATCATAATTGTATTTTACTGTTATGTAACAAGTGATCATCCCTGTGTCATTTTGTTCTGCTGGGCTGTTTGATCAGGGTTTTATTATACAACTAATATCTGTATAATTTTTACAATCAAACTACAGCCCCAATGCTCAGGTAATAAACTCACATGTAATAAAACAAAATGGTGACTTCCCCCAAATGCTGTCAGCTAATACACAGAAAATCAACAGACACAAAACACACCATGGCGACATTAATGTGATGAAAATTGAGAAAATCCACTTCAGGTTAACAGACATGCTGGAGGAGATATCTGCAATTTTTTTCCCAAACTCACTTCAAGATGAATTGCTCACCCACAAGTAGCAAACACCAAATACTAGACGTGTGTCTGCATCTTGCCATTTCAATATGTAAATATGGCGTTATTATTTCTGACTGTCTGACGCCACATTTGCTCGGGTTAATACATCAAATTCCAAAACACCCTAAGTTCTCATCAAAATTTATGACTGTTCAATTAACAAACAGTGTTTGACGCATTTTGAGTGATGGACTGAGTCGGGGAAGGTTTTGAAAGCTAAATTTTTCAAATAACTGTACCAAAGTTAAACAGGATCATCATATAAACGTTCTGTGAAGGGCTTTAATTTAGTGGTTATGACATCATTCTCAATGTCTGTCATAATCTGTCAAAATAAATAGACACAAAAATTGTAAATGTCAAAAATAGCTTAGAGTGTAAACTTAATATTTGTCAGAGGTTGCATGTTGCGTAGTTAAGGGAACAATTTTGGCAGTTACAGGTTTGTAAAATCAAAGTTCAAAGGTCGCCAATTGTTCATACTGAACAGTTCAATGAAATAATGAGCCATAAAAATGTCTGGTAATGTTTGGACTGAATTGAAATGGAACGGCCATATGGAACAAGCATAACAGAGGGTTATAAAGGACTGTCTGAATACCTTTTTAAATAGTAAAAGGAAATTTTATGTCCTCACAACAAGCACCATAATTTCTTGTGAGTTTAATTTCATGCACAATTTTTTATCTATTGTTTAA
The DNA here is from genome assembly GCF_041260155.1 of Ptychodera flava. Classification (NCBI taxonomy): domain Eukaryota; kingdom Metazoa; phylum Hemichordata; class Enteropneusta; family Ptychoderidae; genus Ptychodera; species Ptychodera flava. The sequence goes on along the minus strand of NC_091944.1, from coordinate 20,122,326 downwards.
TCATTTAATTTTGAAAACTTGCCAAATGTCATATAAATTTATCATAAAAAATGAAAATTCATAATTTGTCTGAAATATTTGCCATATTGTACGATTGAATATATTATCTGTACAAATTTGGTCATAAACTATCAAGTTGTTTATTAAATGTATTAGGAAAGCAATTGGTGAGATCAAAGAGTGGCAGACAAGCTTTTTGGCCAAACTAATTATTGTACTAAGATCTGAGAAAAGTTACTCAGCTTCATTGTAAAGAAATGTCAATTGGATATTCTTTCTAATGTTTTAATGTTACTTGACTTAATGTGATCCAAACGACAAGCATCCGACACAGTATACAAGTTTGAGAATGAGTCTAATTATTTTGCTACGTGAGAATATGTCTTTTGGAATGGCTACTCTATATGCTCTATGGTATCCAGGGTCAGCAGTGTGACCTTTGATCTTTACATTGTGACAAAGGTCACGCCAGTCAGGGTGTAATGGTTTTTGAGTTCACTGTCGTACACGTGAAAGTGTGCCGTAGGAAGTATAGAGTTGAAGGAGTACGTCCTGTATGTCCGGCAGAGAGTGCCAGCATTAATATATCCTCTCATTGTTCATGATTGTATCAAAGTTTATCACTGTGACAGGGCGTCGATGAAATACTGTTTCGTAGGGAATCTGCCTTACTGTTCGCTTCCGCATTCATACAGAACAATGATCAGCTGTGTTCACTATTGCATTAGGCCATCTTGACTGTTGCAGGTTGGAAAAAGTTACATGCCACTGCTAGTGAAAATGCCCTTATCAGCAAGCAGACAAGGCAAATATTTGCCATTTATACACTTATTTCTCCTTCAAAAGACAACAGGAAAATTCAAATCTCCTGTGGTATATTCCCACTGCCAGGAAAAGATGCTTTGTGTGAAATCAAAGTGTGGTGAGAGGCTGGTGTTTTTGACGCGAACTATTTTTACCTCAAGTGCTAATGTATTCAGAGATAATTTCCATCACTTGGGACATGATTCTGTTCCTAGTGTTTTCTTAAATTTACGTTGTGGCAAAAATAAGATCTATTGTTTCTGGTACAGTGCCCACTGTAAAATAATTATCACTTCCAAACCGTCTTGCCTCGGCGTTCTAGAAAGTCGATCCCCACCACACGGTGTTCCCAAATTGATAGCAAACATACAACCAAAATGATTCCAGTGTTAACCACAGCTTTGGAAAAAAAGGAGGGGCAATTACATCACAATGTAGAATTTGTACATTCCTTTGTTGTGAAACTCTTATGTTTTGTTTGGTTATGAATAGAATAGATGGATTGCTCAAAACAAACCAGACCTTTTGTGCAGCCTTTCCATTAATAACAAAAAGTGCTATTTTGCAGTCAGTGATAAACCAATGACTTTAGAGAATCCATACAAAAGTGACCAGGAGATGGATGTACAAATCTATTTTGTACATCCTTGCCGGAGAGAAAAAGACAAAATGAAAAAAAGAAAATTGTGTACGCATCATTACTATCGTAAAATGTCAAGGACCAGAAACTTTCTCTTTATTTCCGCTGTTATTTATGAATAAAGACCCAGGTGAAACTTTGGAAGTATTTTTGCATTTTACCACATTTATCATCATTCTTCATTCTCCATCAGTTGATTAACTTTTGTTGCTGTTGTTGTTGTTGTTGTTACCATATATTTGTTATTATTTGTTTTAATCAGAAACAGCAGCAATGAAAACATTGTCCTATTTGGGTCAATTCCACACACTAGGTCTGACTCAATAGGGTTCTCTTTGACAAAAGAAAATTCCATGCCGGCCAGTGATACTATAAGACTGACTCAAAGAAACTTTCTTCTATTTCTAAATTGACTCTCAGATGTCAGAAATACTAAAAGGCCACTCAGTAGCTGTAACTTAAGATGATTTTTTTTCACTATTTGAAGTAAACAGCAAATTGTTTGTCTATACCCCAAAGCATGTTGAAACATCTAACTACATGTATTTAGCTTTCTTGTTAACACAGTGTTTGTATGAATAAAGAGCATTGTTATTGTTGATATTTGAATTGTTATCCAGACTAGATTATTCACTCATAACAATGCAGTCTACACACAGGTACAGACTGAATTGACCAGCTTAACACTGGGTATCTCAACATGCTTTGTGGAGTAGGCAGAAACTTTTGTTCACAGTCTTACAGATGTATAAAAATTGTATGATTTTAATCATGCATTTGCATGATATCGCCAAAACAAGGGACGATGTGCCCGAGGGCAGCTGCAGTGACCATTTCCCTGATGTCAGGAGGGAAAGTGGTCTCCCTCTCGAGTGTCCATAGTCCCTTGTTTGGGCTATAATGTTTTTACTACATCTTATATAGTGTTCACTTCAAATTTTTGGGTTTACATACAATGACAATCATATGCTTTATTTCCATTTTAGACGAAAAAATAGTACAATTTTCATCATGGAACACACATTGATATATTTAATCACATTTGCGTTATATGCAAAAATTTAACAAAAACTATTTCCTATGTAAAACATGAATTTGATCATTTTTAAATCCCAAAGTTGTAAAGTTTAAAATGCTAGTACATGTAGTTCCAGTTCACTTTCTTTCAAATGATGACTATGTGGCGGGCATCAACAAGTTACCATTGTACTAGTATGTTATGGAATGCACGATGTTCGATATATGAGACATGTAACAAGATATGTGAATGTATCTCAACAGATGTGATACACTGAAGTCAGTCAAAATATGCAGAATGAAAACATTAGAATAACTTTTCCAGTATGGAATACATTCTTTCAAATACATAGCGGATCTTTTCCAGTTGTTACTTGTCAGTCACCGTACAGGAGTTCAGAGTGAATTTACATTTACGAAAAAAATTGCAGTGCCCCCGCCCCCCACAACTGTTAGTACACATACCAAAAATTCCTCTTTCATAAAGTATGGAAGTTCTACTTTGGACCCCAGGCAGGTGGTTGTGGCCCAACAGCAAGGTTGAAAGCTAGAATCAGTTGTCGTAAAAAACAGCAACACCCCTTCAAACAAACAGACTAAGGAGGGAAAAAGATGGCTCCCAAAGCAACCTTCAGTGAAAAGTTCAAAGATTTAAGAGAGAGTGAAATGTTTATAGGTTAATCCTGCAGACAGATTTATGGTGACGGGTCCGATAATTCTCAACCACAAAATGGAAGCAAACTCCCCTTTATAGTCAGGATGCAAAGTTCTGTGGGTGACAGTAATGAGGTCAAAGGTCAATTCTATGTGTGTCACAAGACAACCACTGTCAGGGCTCGAAAATTTTTTTTAAAATTCACTTGCCATAGGGCAAGTGAATTTTCAATTTCACTTGTCCCTAAGAAAAATTCACTTGCCCTGAATTTCAGATGATTTAAGGAGTAAATGTGTATGGTTTTATTCATGTCATTGTAAAGAAAGTCTGTAGCTGTAACTTACTGATAAATTTGTGTCCTTATTCTGTGTATCAAAATAATATCTTATGTAATGTATACATGCACAGTGTTTCAGCCAGCTTTTGCTAGCATGGGGACACAGTGACCCATAGTAGGTCTTAATGGGGACAAATTAAATTTTGGGGGGACATGTAGTGTATTTCATAAAACAACACCGGTACATTGTCATTGTGTCATCATGACCTGGTACCTTGTGTTAAGTCAGGTAGGTGCACTAAGGGTAAGTATATAATAGGTCACCGGTGTTGTGTCAAATTATGCCCATGTGAAACTTTAGTTTACTGCTACCTCATGGTATGTGCATAAACTGCAGGGTTCCCCTATTAAAGTCATCAAAATGATTAGCCAACTCATTAGCCAAATCAAAAATCTTGTAGCCACTTTGAGCAACCTTTAAACAGTTTATGATCTCAAGTGTAGCAACAGCTTTCTCAGCATTTAGGAGTTCCTAATTTTACAAATCAAGATGTTTTGTATGTTGTTCATGACAGTTTTAACATCAAAGAAATATTTTAGTTTTTATACATTAATTATCTGTGTTTTTTATGACATTGAAGGGATTGAAATACTTTTTCATTTCTAGTGGTAAACTTGTGCCAAAAGAAATAATTAGGTGGCAATTCTAAAATCAGGTAGCAATGTGAAGTGTATATTACCACAGATACAGAATACTTCTGCAGCATTGAGTCAGTGTTGACAATATGAAAACTTATCATACATATACACTACAAGCTCCTTATGTGGTTTTGTTAGCCACACAAATACAAATTTTCCATGGAGGAGAAAGCATTCGGTAGCATAGTGACAGTGTAGATACAAGTATTGTGGTGTTGTGTCGTAGTTGTGATCTAGCAGGCTCAATAGCATCTTTAGCATAAGTATTTTTCTTGAGACAAAAAGGGTCAGGTCAAAATCCTTTAAAACAAGACACAATGATATTGTTCAATTCATTTCCCAATGTTTTAAAGAGTAATAATAGTTTTAGTGATAATGATAACATTGAAGCCAAGGAACATTTTCATTTGATATTTTGATATCATCAAGAAATGTCTGGTGATGATCATTACTTCATTAAACTGGAGGAATCTGCAGAAATATTAATGTGATGATTTGAAATGGATATGCTTACTGCAACTACTGTTGACAATTTCCCTTTGCCATAACTGGTAATAAAATTTAATTTAAAACTGACAGTCAAGCTAAATGCCATTAAATTGGAAAGCACAGAAATTACCTTTTATCATAAGATTGTACCTATTAGACCTCCCTAGGTGGTTTCTTTTGAACCATAATTGTGTACTTAAAGGGTCTTCATTCATGACATCACAAAGATGACCCAGATTTGACCTTTCAGAAACCTCAAGTTTTTCTCCTTTTCCCTTGTATTCTGACTCTGTTTGTGAAAGTTTCCTTGGAAATAATCGTTTTTACTATAAAACTGAGTAATTGCAGGCCAAATTTTGATTCAAGCAAGTAGGTAAAACTTGGACTGAAAAGGACGACCGGTACGTGGGACTCACAAAGGCAAAGCCAGGCCTCAGTGTATTCATGGTCGTCCATGATGTATTGTAGCACGGTCTGTCCATGAGGGACTGAGAGGGACCGTGATTGCCATATTCCGAACAGCAACAATGTTTGCTTCACGTACCAGGGAATTTGCAACTTTGTAGAAAGGAGAGTAAAGTGTTTCAAGACATTGTAACTTTGTAGGAAGGAGGGTAAATTGTTTCAACGCCTTACAACATTTTATTGTACGCTGTAGTTTTCTGTTGAGGAGGCATCGTGTGACATGATTTCATGAGAAGAAAAAAACATAAGATCATGCAAATACGTCAATATTTTGCCATTTTGTAACCAAGCAGAACAGAGTTTTTTTATCGGCAGGCCATATCGAAAGCGTTACACTCAAAGAACTAGAGAGTGGCAGCGCATACGTACAGTGGCCTCATTGAAATTCACTTGTCCGTCGGGCTGGGAGAATGTTGTTTTCACTTGCCCGGACTCAAAATTCACTTGTCACGGGCGTCGGGCGGCGAGAATTTTCGAGCCCTGACTGTCATGCATTGATTGTAGTCTTTTCCAATATCAAGGTTGAATCAAAGATTTGCTGCTCGTACTTGACTCATAGTATATTTAGGCACATGCATGGATATTATACTGTTCGTTAGGCAGAGATTTTGTCAGTACAACAATTCCATCACCAAAACGATAAATTTTAAGAATTGCTACCGGTACATTAAATACGTCCCTTCAGAGTGAAGAAAGGTGAACTAATTTGCTTGCTGCTTTTCCATTGGAAACTTGTTAGAAACCCGTACTGGACTGGTTTGATGTGAGTTGCAGTACATATGTATACATTTACATCTGTTACATGGTTGGATTTGCTCAAAAGGCTAGCCTCTCAATATAGTTACAGAACATTGTGTAGGAAGTCAAGGGCAAGTTTAAGGGTTAATTGGACTTGGCTATGTGGCAGGGAAGTCTACATTTGCTTCGGTTAAGATTTTGCATTGTCGCCAGTTTGGAGCGTTTTTTCCATTCCATGATTCTCTGCAAAAAAATTCAGCGTTAACGCCTCATGGCTGTTGTCACAACGAGGCCAGTCATTTATAATAATGGCAATTTTACTGTCTTCTTGGAGCCTGCAATATTGATCTGAACTGCAGCCGTAAGCCATGTAACCATGTGATGGATCAGAAAATCTTTAATGTTGTTGTATTTTAGAAGCACGAAATATCACAGAATTTCCATTATATATTCAAACATTTCGCTCTGACTTTAATCATAGGTTACATTTAAAATGAAATTTAAAAATGACAGCACTCAATCCATGAATAAAAATGAACACTTTAATCTTTCTCTCCTCACCTCATAACTGATTTGACCCAAGGCTATTTCTATATTTACAGTCACTTGTCCTGTGTTGGATACTTGAATGACAACAGAAAATAGAACACTACATGAAAATGTACAGTAGATACATTGATACGATATGCGTCCATACCAGAATTAATGGCATGATTCTCTTTGTAAATCTACTTACCTGACAGCGTGTATACAGTGACGATGAAGGTATTTTTTGTCAGGTACTCTTTCAGTGTGTTTCAAGATGCAGAACAATTTTTTTTTCTAAAGGTACACGTACAGTCATTTTGAAATAATTTTCATGATTTCCATTTCATATAGCAAATCTTCCTCCAGAGCGTGACAAGCTCAACTGTAATATGTAAATTTTTTGTTGATAAGTGAATTCTTAGACCGCCAAGAATTAATTCAGCTGCCAACAACAACCTTGGACATGATGCATAAACAGGCTGCATTGACAAGTGTAATGGTAGGCATTTGGACCTGATCTTGGAAGTATTGCAAGGAACTGTATTTTAAAAAAAAGACAAAAATGACAGAAAATACATCAACATGAACTTGACAAATATAAGACGTCGACTGCAATGGACATGTACACATATGTACATGTATTGTAATACATATTTACATAAGATGAAGAACTCTGCAAGAAGCTGGTAATTGCTTTTTATCAGTCATGACGCAAGACAATGCAGACCAGACGGTCATAACAGCGCATCAAAATTGGATGTTGTTTGAACACCTAGCTCAGTCATCTTCTATTGGGAATAAGTAGTGTTCATAATGGTAATTGCTTTAATCCAATATGCCTTGAGCAAATTGATTTCACATTTTTACTAGCTATATCTTCAATATGTGATGTTCAATGGAGTGAAATTGCTTTTCAAATCTTGAAGCGAGGACTGTGAAGGTATTAAAGATGTAATTCTCAATTTCTGTTTCCGGCATTCTCTAAAATATCAATTTTTGTCAATTTTTTTGGATGAAAGCTGTTTTATGGCACACCTGAATTTTTTTCTCTTTTTTCTTAGAGACTGTACAATCATGTAGAACACACCGCCATTGAAAGGACAATACAGTAGCTGCAACGTTTGATTATATTTGCATGATTTTTGTCCTAGAAAAATGTGTTTTCCTCTTCATAGCTGTACATGTGACCCTTTTCCTTCAAAGTTCATATTTCACCATCAGGTCAAGTTCATTAAGACTAGTGAAGCACAAAATGTCCCGTTTGGTGAATTTTATAAAAAAAATTGAACATTTGAAGGCCTCTGAAATCACAGATACTGTAAACATGATTTTTATGGACTAAAGCTGTTGGAACAGACCAAGCAAATGGGTGAAAATACGTCATGTTTTGGCTCAATACCGCTTTTCACTGAGTTGGCTGATGGTGAAGTGATACTGTCTGGCAGAGAAAGGGGTAAACTATGTTGAAATATGAAGTACCAGTATAAGCCATGTGCAAATGCTGTGCGCAATATGCGATTTTTTTTTGTCGTCAAATGAATTCTCTTGAGTTTTCAGCCATAATAATTGAACTACCACACACATACTGGCTGTGTTGTCTAGTTGAACTCTTGGCATTTTAGCTTGATTTTGGCAGAAGAACACAAAACTATTTTTATGTACAGAACTAATAAAACTAATATACTGGAGAATACATCGAAAGGTTACAGGCTAATGGCCAATACACTACTATATGCTGTAGTGGAACTTCCTCCATTTTTGAATTATTTTTGAATGATTGTGTACGAAAAGTGACAGCGTCACAGACCATTTACTCCAAAGTTTGTCAAATGTGAGAGCCAATAGAGTTTTGACATATTTCTGTGATCCCTTGCTCTTGTAGCAACAAGTGAATTTTTTTAAAAAATCGGCAGGAACCCTCAGTATAAACATTTGCCAACAGTAGTGTCCTTAACAATAATACTGAGTTATTCCACATTATATCAGAGAAGGAAATAGGCAATTTTTGAGATATGAAACCACCATATTGTGCAATGACGACTCACTCTCAGATCTCCAATCTAACTGCAGGTTTCATTCTATGCATATGCACATACTGTACCCCAGTGTGTCTTCCTTGAAACGGCAGAAAGTGTGAAGTTTTATCAAGGAAGTCAGTACAGTGGTACATCATAAAATGTCACATAAGATTTCACAAGTGAAGTTGCCAGAAAGAGAATCATTTGAAAGTAAAGTCAGACTTTCAGTGGAGGGCTGAATAATCTTGTTTGTATCGAGATAAGACTGGTTTCTACCATCATGAAAGTCTTGGCAGTATCAGATGTTTGTCCTGTATCGACAAATTGAGTGAATAAAAATGATAGATATTCAGACAAAATGATAAACATAAGTCAAGTTACTATTTTTTACTGAATGTATAATTGAAGGCATTTAATACTTTGAAAGATACTGCTTTTGCGTCACTTGAAAATTTAATCATTAGCCATTATAGGTTCATGATATTTTCCAGACGGATGACCGTGAAAGTACGAATTCAGCACCACACATCGTGATCTGTGCCGTTTTCCCCACTGTCTGCATAACTTCAGATTGTTGCACACATGCACGGAAAGTCGAGGTAATTCGTCCAGGCCTTCACAGGTCAAACCCTATCGACCTCTCACAGTTGACGGAAATGCCATGTCCGTCATTTGGATGATTTCTAGGTCAATTTTTTAGGCTGGAAAATCGATTAGAAGATTCTGCCCAGTACCAGCATGTATCTGGTGGTATAAGAGAACACTTGTCATGTGCATATGTTAAAATGCGTCATGGAATTGTCTATCATGTGTGTAGGAAATTGAAAGGACCATTTAACTTTTGATAAAAATTTCATTATTTCTGCTCAGAAAAACAGTTTCATATTCTTCTTCCTTTAAAAGAAAATGTGTTTGTTGAACCCTTTACCTGCCAGACTAGTATCACTACCCCATCTGAAAAGTCAGTAAAAAGTGGTATTGAGCTAAAACCATATGTTTTTTCACCCACTTGGCTTGGTCTGCTATAGTAAGTCTGTTAAAATCATGTTTACAGTATCTCTGTTTTCAGGGACCTTCAAATCTTCAAGTCTTTGTTAAAATGCACCTTATGAGACATGTTTTGCTTTACTACATGTACAAATGTAGTTTTAACCAACTTGACCTGATACCATGGTAAAATATGAACTTGGCAGGAAAAGGGTTAAATCCATTATTTTTGTTACGTTTATTTAACCCATACTTTTAAAAAGTATGGGTTAAATAAACGTAACAAAAATAATGGAAGAAATTGTCAAAAGTTGGATTTAAAGATGATTGGATTAAAAAATATTGCGCAATAATTCCCCTTACCTTTCAGTTCATTAAATTCAACAGCAAGACACTGTCATCATTTTGAGATCAGTCAATACGCAAAATTGAAGTCAATGTCTTCAGTCTGTCATTCATACATATATTTACACAAATAAGAATGTGAAACTCATACTGTACAGTGAAGCTCGTTTAGAACTAGTGACTAAAAGTAGTGTAGATCCACAATTCTGAATTCCATAACCTTTGACCTTTACTCTTTGTTTTCACCCTTTGAGTGCCAAAGTCAGTTGCCCTTATACAATATAACGTCAACATTTCTTTCAATTTTTTTCTGATTTTTTTCAAAATTTTGGTCAAATAGTGTAGCCCATGAAAATTTATGTTCATTGAGTCCAAAATCAATTACAGAAAAATTCATTAACGTTGGTAAAATGTTGCCTTGATATTTTGGGGGGAAAAATTACAGTGCTCTAAGGGTTAACAAACGTTTTCAGATCGACGGAAAAATTCTACTTTGTGTGCCTCTTGTCTGGTATCAGCAAAAATCTCTGTTTACCTGTAGAGGACCCATACCGTATATATATCATCCACTTGCAACAACAGCCATAATGGCTGTCAACTCGGCTGTTTAAAGCTCTCTGAAGCTGTGAACGTACACGCCTGCCAGTTTGAAGTGGGTAAAATTACAGTAATATAATCTGGATCTCAGTGACGCTATGTGTGAGGTGGAGCAGTGGTATTTGCTTAAAACGTCAAAGCGAGTTACAAGTGACACAAAAGTTGACACTGTGCAGAGTAATGAACCGTCACAATTTTGTTGAAGTAGCCGGCGCACACAGGAACTAAAAAGCGATTATCTGTGCACTCTTGATGCCTGTTTGTCTATCAAATAGACGTCATTCCTTTTACAGCAGCGTAATAATACTGAAATTGCTTGCAATCAAACGTGAATCGAAGTTGTCGCCAGTGTTTTGATTGTGTTTTGATAATTTGGTGCAAGCATCTCAGTCATTTATGATCTAATTTTGAAGCATGACATTTAAAGTGAGAACAACCTTGTTGCAGACATGATACGCAATTTATTCTGAGAAAATTATGGAGAGAGCATGCAGAGAAATGAGTGCTTATTCATGAACAGAAACTTAAACATAATTGTTAATATCTGTTTGTCTATATATGTTTAAATGGTGATAGTTACCTAAATTCATAGGGCAAAATTATCAATAAAGAAATTATTCCAATTATTTTTATTTCATTGGCCAAGAGTCCAGAGCAATATCATAGTGGATGACTTGTTAATTCTAACTTCTTCTCCTGTGCTGTCTATGGTGAAATGTTCCAACTTAAAAATCATAATCTGTTTTAAGTAAACATGATAAACTTAGGTGCCTTGAATAAAATTCTTTGTTCACCATCCAGGTGCCGATAGGTTTTCAGAGCAAATTAAGAAAACAAACCCAATGTTAACACTATTAAAATAAAAAAATTATCTTTCTAAAGGAAAGCAACTAAAAATTGACACTAAAATTCACTAATGTTATAATACACTTGTGTTTTTTGCCTGTGTTTGCTTTTTTCCTGGCTGGCTGGTAGGGTTTTCAAAAATCAAAGGATGGCAAACAAAGAATTTTCTGCAAGTGGCCTTAACTGAAACTAAGATATTATTTCTCTTTGATAACTGCAGACTTTGTTATCTGCTGAATGACATTTCAAATCGAGACAGAGTTAATACAATAAACCATCCAAACTTAATTGCAATATGAATCCTGGGTACAACTGCCATGTAAACTGTACATTTACACTCTACGTTGCGATGTTTCAATGAGAAAGCTATTGTTCTTCATTTACTATTGTATATTTTATTGTGGAATTTATGTATATAAAATTTTATACATATTTGTAAACATATATATATATATATATATATATATATATATATATATATATATATATATATATATATATAAACCATATATATATAATATACATATATACATATATATACATACATATATCAGAGTTCGCGTTTACGCAAAAATCGTGCGTATTTACGCATTGAAATTGACTCTCTACGCATTTTTTTCATCGTTATGCGTTTTCTATACTCAAAGGATAACACTGAAAGCACTCCCCACGACTGAGCTTAGGCGACAACCAGACAAAATTTGTTGCAACACATTTCTGTCAATCACTCATTTTGTGTGGAAAGTTTCGGATTCTCTGGGCGTTGTCTGAAAAATCGGAATCGTAGTCCACACGTTATCACGTTAGGCACGTTATCATGTCAGCTGTGCCTATGAATTACGTTGCTAATTTTCAGGCGAGCGATAGTTTCTGAAAGTGAGTAATTGACAGAAATGTTGCGACAAATTTTATAAATGCCAACCGTGCACGATCATCGCGTCTCGCTGTTCCCAAATTTTGATCAAGCACACATGCAGCATGGCGTCGAAGCAGACAAATCTGTTTTCTTTCAACTTTGCTCTACGAGTCCGTGAAAAAATGATTCATCGGTAGAGCTCGTCGGAATCCCGATAAATTTTGAACACTGCAAAAGTGTCTGGATGGTAACTGGTCGTTCAGGCACCAAGTCGTTTCGGCTCAAGTCGTTTCGGCCTCTCAATTTCCGGCCCCAAGTCACTTCGGCACCGCAACCCAAGACGTTTCGGCATCTGTGTTTCGATTTTTTTTCAAACTATTTAGTAATTGACTGATCCGTCATATTCGTAAGCGTGACCTTTGCGTTCTGACCAGTACTTTATGTGCATTTTGTGTGAATTTTGCCGTGCTGTTTCGTCACCGCTTTCAAACTGTAATTTTGCCGTGTCGGCGGCTATTAATATCGATAAACTTGTCTCACAGATTTGAAAATGATATGAAGTTTTTTCTTACGGTCTCTTCCCATGTTCTCACAAAGATTAAAGCATGTACGTAAATGTTAGTTGACACTATACTTTTTAGTACTTTGATTTGTAACATTATGCTCCAGCACTAGTTCCCACAGGTAGCCTTCAGCGATGCCGAAACGTCTTGGGTTGCGGTGCCGAAACAACTTGGGGCCTGAAATTGGAAGGCCGAAACGTCTTGGGCCGAAACGACATGGTGCCGAAACGTCCAGAAACCTATTCAACGGCACATTGTATTTTTCATCAATTGAGTGCGGAAGTGAAATTACGCACTCAAATCCAGCCATTACGCAATTTTAGCAGACTAATGCATATGCCGTACGCGAGGAGAAAAAAGTCGACACGAACACTGATATATGTATACGTATATATATATATATATATATATATATATATATATATATATATATATATATATATATATATATATATATATATATATATATATATATATATATATATATATATATATATATATATATATATACACACACACACACTGCGTCTTGTGTCTTTCTCCCTGCTCCTGCCTTTATAAGTTGTAAAATGAGAGAAATTGTGATTCTAACTGTCCTCAATGAAGTTGCTGGTTCTCATCTCTGTATTTCCATTAAAATCCATCAGCACAGACTAGCAGGTAACTTTAAAGATGAAGTTATCCAATAAATTGATGGTAGCTTAGCAACAGTAAAATTGGGAACGTGATCGCAGCAACACAAGAGTTGAAATGTCAACAGTACTCAGGGTAGAATAACTCAAATGAGCTCTTCCATAAAGACTGACAATTATTGATATTGGAGTAAGTCAATCAAAGTGCATCAATTTGCTGCGCATGTTTACCAAATGAAAATAAATACTTGGACAGTAGACAGCGCCCAAATAATTAATAAATTAATTTAACAATTACTGATGTTAATAATTGACTGAGTGAGTAATGAGCAGTTTTGCAAACATTAATTAGGATGCTAATTGAACTATGAATCAGGTTCTAATTATCAGTAATGAATAGAGAAATATTTTTTTTTCTGTGAAAAGAAGATTGTTTGGTTTAAGTGTAGTTCAGATTTATACAAAACCTACCGTATGAAATGGTATTGACCATAATGTTAATGGTTGATAAAGGTTCCTTATCATTTACTGCAATTCTATGTACACCTTATAGCAAAATTCTATATTGAAGAGATTATTTTTTTCATTATAACCGATTATTATTTTTATAACTGATTAATTATTTTCATAATGCTTGGCGTGCAGGTACATTTGTATCGCTAACATCTGTGTCTTTTTCTCATATTCTATTTTTGGTCTCAATGACTGATTTAGGTTATGTATTTCTCTACATCTATTTGCGTTCAAAGAGACAGTGATATTACTTTTGATGATATTTTAACTATTTTTGTTTTTCATGTCAACCAGAGTTTCTTGTTCTACTCCCCAAAGCATGTCGATAAACTCAGTATTCAGCTTGTCAACTCAGCCTCTTTGTGTGTACATGTATTAAAGACTGTATTGTAATTGTTGACAAGTGAATTCTAGTCTGGACTTTGATTCAAATTTATACAATAATAGTGCATTTTACACATATAGACACTGTGTTGACAAGCTAAAATAGTGAATTTTTCAACATGATTAAGGGAGTAGTAAAAGAACATGTGATTGACATACAGAACAAACCAAAAAGAGTGAAAAAATCGTTAAAAAGTGACTTTAATATAATCACAATTTGACCACTCAAGGTTTCCACTGTAAGGAAAATGGGTTTTCTTTGAATTTTCATTGTTTTATGATTTCAATCACAGGGAGATAAATTAGAACTACTGTCGAATGTTTTGCTAAGGTTGGGGAATATTGGATTTGGGAACCCTAGTAACATTTCTGCTGTCCCATAATCAGATCTCATTGATATACCAAAGGGAAGTTCCAAACCCCAGTAAATTAGGCGAGCGGCCAATTCAAGAAAAGTGGCTTAGTTTTCGAGTTTAATGGACCCACCGTACCCAAAGCTATGCGATACCTCATTTTAAAGCTTATTTTGTCTACTTTTCGAAAATGCCTGCTGTACTGTCAAAATCTGGCAGCGTTACCATGGAAACGGGCCTTAAACAAAGTGCATTAAATTCAACGTTTTTAACCATGTCTGCTATTCTTGATGGAATGGATTTGGTTTGAGTTACCAATTCGCTTTTGTGTGTTATATTATCATCCAACTGTAAAACAGAGTATTAATTATGAAAAATGTTTGCATAATTACTATGTCACGTGACCTTAAAACTGTTAAAATTGATATTAAACTCTTAATACGCGTGCGTGAGAGCGATATCGTCTTTAAATATGTTGAAACTGACCCATTCTACAGCTTGCAGTTGTAATTACATCTTTATAGTTCTATATTTAACTTCTCGACACCGTATCTCATAACTTTCTGTCACGTGACCATTCATGCACCCAAATATTTAGTGCGCGTTTGCTTTGAAGATGCGCGCGTGCTGAACAGCTGAATCACTAATCAAAGAAGAAGATGGTGGTCTTGGCGATCTTTTAGTAGACTCTGGCGTTTATGCTGGTTCAACTGTAAATCTCATGCTTGCCGGGAAACAGTTCAAGCGGGCGGTTAGAGGGTTGTCTCTTGCATATGAGGCACTAAACCAGATTTTTTTCTCTGCCTTTTTTGAGTGGTGTGAGCGTGAACGGTATCTGCAAACTATCCCAAACGAAGTTTGGCAACAGTTGGCTTGTGTACAAGTAACATTGACTGAAGGTGATCAAAATGACAGTCTTACTGCAGTCAAAACACTCGATGCTTCAGTACTGAAGTATATTGTGCCACTTCTAATTAAGTTAAAGAATTTGGCGGAGTACATTCTCCAACTTTCAAATACTGGGATATGTTTCTCGATGCCGCACACATCATGCTCTTAAACATAAGAGCAGAACGAGAAGGTAATTGGGTTTTACATTTGCACACAGTGGCAGCAATGTTACCTTATTTCTTCTGTACAAATAGGACAAATTATTCGCGTTGGATGCCAGCATACATTTTAGAAATGCTTGAAATACCAAAGACTATTCAGTCAGCATTTGAAGACGGGCAATTTAGTGTTCGAGAAATTGCTGGCCGATTTAATGGTATTTGGAGTGACATTGGGAACCGAAAAAACAGTTATAAGAGATTCAAAAAGTGAAGGGGGAATTGTGGGTTTGACACGCAAGAAATCAGCCTTGATGAGATGGTCCTTAACTCGCCATATTACGGCAAGATATTCGATAGCAATGAAATACAGGGCTGGAATGACAATTGTAGAGAACAATGAACATGGGCAGACACAACCAGCTGCTATGAAACAAGATGAAGATCACGTTCAAACGTTGGTCAATCACTTGAAGGATAACATGACAAATCCTTTTGAGATTAGTGATGATGCATGCTCAGATATTCTGATTAATATATCCACGGGTATGCATGCCTCTGAGGATGTAAAAAATCCCTGCTCAATGCTACTGAAATGGGTAACCGCAGGATGGAGGTATTTATCAATGCTGCATTCTCTGAAATGAAAATGGTAGTTTTTATGCTCCAATAAGTCGGTCACAACTTAAAACATTTAGTGACATGTCAAAAAAAACAAAAATCAAGCAGCAAGGGCATATAAAGAATGCGAACATCAGTTCTGAACTAGTCTTTCGCCGTGCTCTAACAATTGCGAATTGTCGGGATGATGTTACTCTGGATAATATCCTAAGTCATCCTATTGGACCAGTTCCAGTCTCTCTTTTCCACGAAGATGGTACAATGAGAAAATGTACAAAAGCGAACTTGGTCAGAAGCTCGAAGAGACTGTTATAAGTCAAGAAACGCTTCCAACTATAGAAAAATGTTCAACTATATACATTCGCGATGCAATGGCTATTATTCAAATGATTAAAGGTAATAATTTGGTAACATTTGACGACCTTGGCGCTGCCTATTTGAGGCAGTTAATCACTTGTTTTGATAGGGCTATAACAGTTGTTGATGTCTTTGATAGACACGATGTTCAGGACTCAGTCAAAAGTGGGGAGAGAGCACGCAGGACTTGTGGTGTTGAGGGTGCCAGGCAGTACAATGTAATTGGTGGACGTTCAATTCCCCCTTGGAATAAGTTTCTTGCTGTTCCTGAAAATAAACAATCTCTCACCAAATTCCTGTGTGGCTACTTAGTTAACCATGCCCCATTGCAATTTAGTCTCCATCCAGAATGGAAACTTGTACTTGCTGGAGGTTTTGCAGATGGGAAAGAAACAAAATGTGTTACAGCAAATGGTGTTTATGAAATGCACGATATGTATAGCACTCAGGAAGAAGCCGATACACGTATGCTACTACATGCCATAAATACTATTTTCGTAAATGAGACAGGTAAAATGGTAGAGCGTGTCATAATCAAATCCCCCGATACAGATGTTTTAGTTTTAGCAGTACATTACTTTCCTGAAATCCAACATCTCAAAGAACTATGGATAGAAAAAGGTGTCACCACTTCTGTTCGAAATACACATAGATTCGTACCTGTTCACGAGATTTGTCAGACTGTGCCTGTTACCTTTTCTCAAATCCTGCCTGCAGTGCACTCACTAACAGGCTCTGACTCAACAACCTCTTTTCTGGGTATCGGGAAGAAGTCTGTTATATTAATGCCATGAAATCAAATGGCTTCAAAGATTTTCAAAACCTCCTTTCGCTACAAGAAAGCGATGTAGAGATTGCAGTAAAAGCGTCCCGCACCTTAATAGCTATTCTGTACGACCCAAACAAAAAGAAAAGATGTCGCATGACACTTTAAACAAGTTGCGAGTGAAATTGGCGACAAAAAGGGAGGCTTCACTGTCAAAGTTGCCTCCGTGTGAAGCTAGCTTCAAACAGCACGTACTTAGAGCAATGTGGCAAACTAAAATTTGGACATCCGCACATGTAAGCATGCCTGATTTAGGAACACCAACTGATTATGGGTGGCAGAGAACTGACCTAAAATTGTCCCCGGTTTATTTTGAAGGTCCAACGGCTTCTGAGATCACCAAAGACTTGATATGCTCATGCCACGGCAGGAACCGGTGCATAGCTGTGTGTGCATGCCACCAAAATAACCTACCTTGCACAGATTTGTGTACCTGCCAGGCTAATGTTGAAACATGTGGCAATACTTTAACACATGAATTTGAGGTCAAAAGTGAAGATTAATATAAAATAAAACCTTAATATTTCACAATGTGTGATTACTGTGCATAATTTACCATTAAAAGTATGTAGATTCTGTCATAATACCTCTGAATTTATTTTTAACTACATAAATTTGTGTTTCTAAATCAGCGCAATAGTTATACTAGCTCAAGCCCATTCGGGCTTAATCGGCCCATTTTGGTTTAATTAGCATATCATTTAATTAATTTAATTTACATATTTTGCTGATTTATTTATTTAATATTTAGGTTCGGTATCTTTATATCTGAATGCAACCTATATAGTTACTTAAATGGTTGGTAATCCGGGGTTATCACCATTGCACGCACGGCCGAAAGACGAAGCCAATGTTGAATAATATTTTCAATCCTTTTGTTTACTATTTGTGTATTAAAGTCATGCTGTTTTCAATTTTGTGCGTGCTTTTTATGTTTTAGGAGATGAATTTGAATTTCAAACTGTTAAACTTGCAAATTGCTGTTTTTAAATTGTAATAGTAAAGGGCTAATGAATCCAGACAATGACGGTTATCGAACGATGTTACTGTTTTTCGGCTGGAAAATGTTGCAAACGGTCACGTGACTTGTAGCTTACTGCAGAATGGCACAGTATACATGTAGATAGACTCAAGTCAGTTATTACTTTTAACTTTTAGACGGTGTTTAGGGCGTTATATCGGTCCCTGCCCATAAATCGTAATTATTAGGTGTACTTTGTTTGAAGCCGGTTACCATGGTTACGCTGCCAGATTTTGACAGTACAGCAGGCATTTTCGAAAAGTAGACAAAACAAGCTTTCAAATGAGGTATGACATAGCTTTGGGTACGGTGGGTCTATTAAACCGATTTTTCAGCTGTCCTGGCCGCTCACCTAAATGTGTTGCCGCCATTACCAAAACACTGACAGTGTAGTAAAATGAAAAAAATGCAGATACATGCAAGAGAAAAAATGCTCCACAGTAAAACTGAAAGTGAAAGTTGTCCTACTGTAAAGTTTCACAGTATCTCTAACTTGAAGTCAAACTTTTCTAAGAAACAGAGACATTTGCAAAAAATTAAGTGGTGAAACGTTCATAAACCAGATCTAGTGAAATCTGTATACATGTTTCCTCCAAATAAAAGGTTTAAATCCTGGAACTTCGATAGATTGAAGGAGTCATCAATATTTTACAAATTATACTCGTATTATTCAGAAAGCAGAATACAAAGTGATCGACACTATCAACCAATCACAAGTTATGTTTTTGAATGGTGAACATTTTCATTGAAGAAGGTAAATACCCGTTGTTTATCCAGCTGTTGACTTTAAAATTATATGTAGGCAGTGTGCCACATCTTATCCATGTGTTACAGATGCTCATTGTGTAATGTAAATAGATTTTGACAGGCTTGCCTCTGCTATCATGCCTTTTGCAAATACATGTAAACACCGTACGGGTGATCAATATCAAATTCCACTTCAAAAGGACTATCACTGTGTAAGTCGGGTATTTGAAAAGTAAATGTCATAATTCAATGTCCTAAATGGCATTGACTTGTCCACCCGTGTTTGCCTGTAAACAGGTCCACACTCACCATAGATAACAATGGGTTTAGGCCAAACCATTGTGATGAAAGGGTTAAAGGTTGAGACATGATACCAAATGGAACTTGAAGGTGATTGTTTGATCTCCAAGTTGATTGTGAATTTTACTTTGAGCAAAAAATCAGTCTCTGGTGTTTTCAAATTATAGCCCGCTGACAGAAATGAAAATGATAAAAAGGGCAGTGGCTGTAACTTTTGATAATATTTTAATCATTTATATTCAGGAAAACAAATGTACTTCTTAAATATCCTCCCTATGTGTATGTGTATGTCAAAATACATGAACAAAATATTTCAGCAATAAACCACACCAAGCGACGGTATGCCATACCATGAAATTTTGACCAGTTTATGACATATGTGCGAAACGGTAGTGAGTGCATGTATGGAGTGAACTGGTCAAAATCGAGTGGATTACCTGTTTAATACCGAGATGGTTTAGTGCTATGATATCATAATATTAAATTGAAATTCTCACTTGAAACGTAAGAAGAGAATTTTTCCTGAGTTGAGAGCTCCCGGCTGTGCCGACTGTGCTATATTGTGAATATAGCACAGTTATTTTCATGTCTCGACCAATCAGATTTCTGCAATGCAGTAATTTGGTCGATCAATATACTGGTATGATATGATAATCTTTCCAGCATTGAACATCATGTACAATGCGCTATATTATGAATGAATAATTGCAAATGAATTCTAGCCCAGACTGACATTTAGTCATTGACAATTATATCGGATAATAAACACATGACTGTGTTGACAATTGGACATGGCACATTTTGAATTTTAGAGTAGATATAGTAACTGTGTATCACAAAGAATATCAAAATATGAATGGAAAATACATCGAAAGTTATGGGGAGCTTTTATTAGGCAGGCTACTCTAAACCATAAATACTCAACAATTTTACAATGTGTCATATATTCCCTGAGAGGCCATTATTTGGACAAGGAATGAGCCATGTGTCTTTTGTCAAAAACAGAAAAAGGAGTATTTTTAAAATCATATTTCCTGTCTCCCCCGAGTTATTTATTGCAGCACGTCATGAACACGAGATAGTCGCGAGAATATTTATCGCAGGATTTTGAAAAGATTTCCTGGGGCAGGAAGTGTGTATGGTCTCTCCCTTGTGGAAAACAGAGATGAAAGAGACTTGAAACGTCGCACTGTGCATCCGAAATCAGATCTCAATGCTTGCACGCGTATCATATTCCACAGACAGACTGGGTGCCCTTGGCAGATAGAAAATCAATTGTGAATTGCAACCAGCGTGTTGTGTTAATATGAATCATAGAATTGAGTAAATGGATTTTTTTAGAATATGGCGTGCATTATGTGTTTGGATTCTATGCAGGAATATTTTTATTGAAATTTCACTCTGCCCGTGTATGCAACAAAGATAAGATTTTTATGAAAATAAATTTTGTCAAATATATATCCGTTCCTTCATAACAATTTTCATGTACATATTTTTTTTTTTGTGCCCTCTGTTTGTTGTGTAAATTTGTGATGCTGAGAAGCATTTCTGTCACAATTTATTTTGTCATCGGCATTGAGACATACCATATGGAAATATTACATTTTTGAGTTATGAATATTTACTATATAATGCTGCGTCAGAAAATGATTCGTTTGATTTCGTTACCTAAACGTGTCGGAACGCAGGAATACTTGGCATCACTGATAAAGTCTGACCCCCAAAATTGTCTGTTGAAATTACATGTACACTGTGCAGAATCGTGGTTGAAGCTTTCAACCACAGTAATTCAGGAAATTGAAAAACTTGAGGAAATGTATTTTTAAATCATGGTACCACAAATGATAAATATTTTGCAGGAATGATAGCTTCAAGTTTTGATAATAATCCCACGATTTTTCTTCTAGAAAATATCATTTTCTTTCAATTTCAATAAAGTATGATGAAATACTAAGAATTTGCCTCATAAACACCATGCACTGTGTCCAATATGCAGTGTTATTGGTGATGAATGAATGAATTCTAGTTTGGAGTAAAATTCAGATATCAACAATAACATTAGGCATTTACTCACATACAGGCTGTGTCAACAAATTTAACGCAGGGGTTTCATTAAGTTTTGAAGTAGGGGGCCATGATGGAAAGTAGGCGGCTTGCAGCGGCAAGACCACAAAGCGGTCGGGTCGGGGGAAGATCCGGGAGGGGTGTTCCCCCTCCCAGCCGAGGGCCGGAAACCCTGAAAAATGAGCTAAAATTTACTTTTTACAGCTCACAGTCACTTGAATTTCTAGTTTTTTCAGGCGAATTATCAGCAGTGTTCCAGGGCAATTTGTGTTCATATCATAAAAGCCATTTTACCTGGGAGATTAGGCCTAAATATGGTAATCCATAATTAAATGATAAAATGTGGTAATGTTGACGATATTTTGAACAAAGAAAACTGACGTTTTAGAGCCTCTATGCTTTTAGCAGGTAAACTATAATAATTCATAATTATTAATGATATAAATTTGATATGTAGATGATATTATACAGTGTTACATCTAGACAGGGGGATAGGGGATTCCCCTCTGTTGAAATGTTGGCACCCCCAATTTATTTGTCAAGGGGGACCACTCCCCCAATGAAATGGTGCCAGTCACGCCATAGAGGTAACGTAGAACACATGAACTGGTGAAATGCCCCTCGAAATTTTCTGGTAAAGGGGAAAATCCCCCTTGTTGATGCCATCCTGGATGAAAAACTCATATTTTAAGCACAGTAAATGAGAAACTTTTCATTAATGTATAATGTTATGCTTAAATTAACCTTGATGTTTGGTATGGAAATCTGCAGATGAAAATTTTTTATACCACTGGGGAGGTAAACAGGATAATTTATGTAACAATAATGATAAAAACGGACAATCATTACCATATTTCGCAAATAGAATCAAAGACCCTCAAGGTTAGTTGACTATATGGGTATGCAAAGTAAGAATCTTGATATAAGATGTGAAAATTTGTACGTTCAGAAGCTCATATATGGATTTAACCAGACGATCGTTTTTGAAGTGAATTTAGAGGTCTGATCGTATTGTAACCAATCTGGGCGACATTCTTATTGGCATCGATAGACCGAAAAGCAGTACATATCATACGTCCAGCTGGTTATATACCTTCACATCTAAGCCTACCGCAGTGCAACGCACGTCGGCTTACTAAAATTCGAACTGTAATCGGGAAGTTTTTTTCGTGAGAAAAAAATCAGGTCATTGCCTTCGAAAACAGTTTAAATCCACGTAATTATCCTTCTCTTGTTTCTTGGTCCTTCAAACCGAGGATCGTTGTGAAGCCTGACCTTGCGATCGCTTCCGTCTTCATTTGTTCATCGACCATTTTGAGTTGAGCTAAAAACGGCCGACAGGTGTAGTATGCCCGTTTTCATTGGCGTATGTAAAGGTCACCACATAGGAATCAGCAATTCAGGTAGCCAATAGAATCGTCCGTTGCAATTCCGATTTTTATTGAGGCAGTATACGCAAGACCGTGCTGCATCGTAGTACAAGGCGATCGTAGTAGTCGCTCGTCTTCTAAATTTTGTTTCACATAAAAGCCATTATAAAAGTTTGATTACACAGCCTGTGAAACTTGTCCGTATCATTTCAGAAGGTACAAAATATTTTAGCTATGAAAGAGTTCAAATTTCCGAAAAAGTAGCCGGCGAAATCGTGAGAGTAACCGGTCATTTCGACGGCTGCCGGCTCTTAATGAAACCCCTGTTAACGGCGGGCATTTCAACAAGAAACTTTATTTTACAGACACAGCACAAACACTGGGAAATACATCAACCTTTATAACTGATAGATTTTGGGGTATGCGTAAAAGGTTACGAAACTAGGATATCATTATACGCTATGCGTATTTTGTGCCACGGAATGAGAATTGAAAGTGAAAGATATCTGATTCTGAATTTGACACCTGACAGCTCTCTTGTAGATACAAAGTGTAAAATGCATGGTAATTGCAGTGTCTTATAACATGTACAAAGACATAGTGACAAGAGAACAACTTTTGATATTGTTATCATATTATATATCGTGAATTTCAACATCACTATTTGCATATATAATTATATGTTTTTTCACATGTGAATTCGTATACGTCTCATTTCCTCAAACGAGAGAGGAAATTCAGACAAATTTTCTTGGAATGTAGGACTCATATTATAGTGGTAACTGTAGTGAAAGGTTGCAGTGCTTATCATAAAGGGTGTTACTGGTACAGTACAGTATTCAATTATCAGTAATTAGTTAATACATTTACAACAATTTGTCTCTAGTTTATCTTTCTCCATAGCAATTTTGTATTTCTATACCATAGTTGTGTTTGACTTTCAGCAAATGGTGGTTTCCTATTTTTCATTTTCATGACAATCACTCACACTTATAGTATACATTTTTTTTTCTATTATAGGCATACAACATTCACGTGAATGGAGTCTTTCACTGTGCCGTACGCTACAGTCAGCTGTATGATTTTTACGAAAAACTCAAGAAAGAATACGGCAACGCCGTCACGGCAAACTTTCCTCCAAAAAAGATCCTGTCCCTAACGCCGGTACAAGTTGAAGAGAGACGGGAAAAGCTTGAAAAGTTCATACAAATAAGTGAGTGGTATTTTGTGTAATTTAAAGCCAGAACATTTACAGGTCAAAGGGCGTAGGTCACCAGATAAACAGTGTAGGTCATGTGTTTGTGTGTGTGTGCCCTAATTTTACTGTTTACAAACAATGTTTTTACCCACAGGCCATTGAATTTGTATTCACAGTCAGTGTGACAGTATCATGATATTCTGTTTCTACTGTATCTAAACACTTATCTTGGATATATCTCCCAATATCAAATTGATGAAATGAAAATTTGTCTTTGTCGACACCACAGTAAACTAATGACAGTGCAAGACTTGCATCTTGTACATTATCAACTGATGACCCAATCCCTTGATGTGTTTATTGGATGTACAACAGGATATGCTATGGAGAGCGAGTGAGAGAGTCATATTGTCCTTTCACCCTTTCAAAAATATAACACAGTGGTCAAGGTATCTTTGAGAAATATTACGTATGTCATCAAGATCTATTGGACTTCTTCAGAGCAACCAGTATTGCAACGACCTCTGACAAGTGTCTTTTTGTTTCTCTAATTTTACTTTGTGTAAACAACAACATACATGCAACTTCTAGTTTCCCTTTAAAATTTGTCCTGTCAAGGGGTTGCGGTCAGAAAATAATTATACATCTTTGCTTGATTATTGAACCACTATTTTTAAGGGTGGGGATTTAGCGGAGCGGTTTTTGACTGGGATTTCTTCGCTAGGTGACTGGATGCTGTATATTGTGAGTTTGAATCTGATCGATAATTTACCAATTTTGTATCTCGCATTTCAGTAAGTCAAGAGCGCCACGATAGCTAGTGGTCCCCTTTTCAACGGGTTCTTTCTCAGCGCCCAACAAGAGACACAGAAGCAAGAAGCAGAAGATGTTGAACTTGACGTCTATCTTTTAAATGGTCACAAGATCACGGTGCAAATTATGTCAACGGATCAAACGGATGATGTCCTTGAAGTAAGTACTGGCACATGAAACCTTATCACAGCTTGCCTAGCAAAATTGGAAAACAAAATTGGAAATGTTTACTTCCCTTTGTTTGACTCTGAGTACTGTACATGGAAAATTTTTCAGCACGTTACTGTTTCTGAATTCTTTATTCCAAATCTAATTCCAACTACTGCAATTTCACAGTAAGACTGTTGCTAACATTATGACCATCATCTTTCAAAATCATTTTGCTCATTTGTGTAGATGTCGAAATGTTGTCATGGCATTTTCCAAACTCATTACAACAGTGCAGCATTCATAGAAACAAATTCCTGTTGAACGTTTGTCTGAAAATCGGACAATGGTATTATGATGTTTTGATTTGTGGATCATACAAGTTCCTTACCAGAGACTAAATCTTTAAAATGTACCGGTAGCTTTGCAATTTTCAACAAAGTGGCTTTTTTACTTTAATATATCAGTTAACCACTTTCTTTCTAGACTAAACTTACCCAGAAGGCCAGTAAAGTGTTTAAAATAACGCATAACTACACATTAAGGTACAACGTCCCTCAAGGACAGTTTTTCTGGACACTCAACATTTCACAATATTTGTATCGTCTGCTTATTTGTGTAGACTCATGTTAAGGCTGCGGATTAAGTTTTACTGAACTGTTATTGTGAAAATCGAAGAAATTAATTTTTCCCAATAATGTTAACTCTTGGGGTGTAGCAGCCATTCGTGAGTATGAAATAGAATGGTATAAGTTTCCTGAGGCATTTTAGCAAAAGTTCAACATTTTCTCTTTTACCATGATAATGTCTACTCCAGCCAAGATCTCGTTATCAAGTTCGGTATTTCTAAAATTTATCTATTCCGTCTACAGGCTGTTGCATCCAATATTGATCTTGCCGATGACTATGTCTACTACTTTGCCTTATTTCTGATCAAAAAAGATCCAGACGGCACCTTTTCAAGTAAGTAAACCCTCTGGCTGGGAGGCCTTCAACAATATTTTCATCATTGTGTATGAAAAGAGGCTCGGTGTATACATTTCTTCAGAGTCCTTGAATATTGGAGTATTCAGGGAATGTCTTGGAGAAAATTAAATTGACTCCTTGAAATTCCCGGAGAAAATAGATTGGTTACTAGTGATTGATGAAGATCACTTAACATACCATTGTAAAACATCATTTGTTTTCACAAATTTTTTGACATTGGAAGCATGTCGAGTGTGTTCTCCTGAAAGACGGAAGGTTAGACCTCAAAGACCGTACATGTACCTTTGAAAATTTGCTGAAGTGTTGTTCAAACTCACAGGCTTTTTAGCGCATTTAGCCTACGAACCTGGACTCATGACTTTGTATTCTTTTTTCATTTAATTATACCGGTAGTGATCTCAACAGAGTCCAGCCTGTCTATTTTCATTGTTGTCACCGTGACACAAAAATGCTCAGTTTCATTTGAAAATAAACAGGCATATTAAAATTCTCATATGGTAAATTGAAGAAGATGTAGATAAATTGCGACATTAAAATTCAAATAGTTTACTTTAAATGTAAATGTACAACAAGAACTCCCATTCATGACGATATTTAAATGGTCTTGAGAACTCCTCTCATTGTATAAAATAATTAACCCTGTTGCATTGTGGCAAAAAGCTAGAAAGTAAATACGACAAACTTTTTTGCCAGTTTTGAAAAGAATTCGACATAAATATTTTCAAAATTGCCCCCTCCCAAAAAAATCTGATATGTACATCATGCTTGTTGTACAATGGCTGTTCTATTGAGTGTTTCTTGCAATACTGATTATAGCTGACCTTTGACCTTTACTTCAGTTTTCGTAATATTCTGCTTTTTTTTCACTCCGCCAGTTGTCCGTAAAATGCAAGATTTTGAATCACCTTACATATCGTTGAAAACAGCAGGGAGCAAGCATAAAATAGTTCTACGAAAAAGGTACGTCTTGTGAAAAAACAAATCGTTTCAAACCGATTTCACAGCTGGAATTTTATAAAACATAATTCCATATGATAATGATGCAAAATCAGCAATAGAGTGTGAAAATATTTTGGCTGTTTTTGAGTAAATCATGTTGAGCTATTTGTTTATTTGATTCAGTCGGCCTTGCAGCCCGCATTTTTCGACAAATGTTTGTCCATTCTTTAGAAAATATACCATACATGCAAACTTGGCTAATTTGAAGCAGCCATCTTGGTCATGTGACTTAATTTGATCCAGTATGCTAAAATAATTTTTAGTCCCCGCGGACGCAGTCCGGCGGGGACTTATAGATTGGGTCCCATCCGTCCGGCCGTCTGTCCGTCAGCAGGTGTTTCTCTGTTATCCCTGAGCCGATTTTTTCAAACTGTGTGCAAGGATAAAGTACTGTGGCATACATACCGGTATGCACGATACGATCCAATATGGCCGTCTGGCGGCCATTTTGTTGTGAATTTTTTCATGTTTTTGAGCCATAACTCAATTATCCCTGAACCGATTTTGTTCAAGGTTGGTACAAAGATAAAGTACTATGGCATATATGTGCACGTCAGTTTGTTTCACGATACGATCCAATATGGCCACCTGGTGGCCATTTTATTGTGATTTTTAGCTCACATTTGGTGTACCAATGTGAGGTTATCGTATAAGCTGAATCAGTTCATTTGCATCTGATTTGCATGTCTGTATGTCTGTATATTTGTGGGTATGTGCAGATGTATGTCCGTCACACACAAAGGCTCCCATACCGCCAAAGCTACCATCTCAGTATTTGGTGTACAGGTAGATGCAGGGGTTGAGATGTGAATTTGTTCAAATGAACACATCAGTGTCAAAAATGTGCAAATGAGGTAAGAAAAGTGAAATCCTGCAAATGTGCAGAGGCATGCCAGTGAGAAACAGGCAAACTCCACTGATCTTGACTCATTTCCTGTCATTGTTCATGAACTGTTACATATTAACAGACCAGCTGCAACAATAGACAGTAGATGGGGAAGACCGTTTATACTAAACTAAGAGGGGCTTGTTTCTGCTATGCATGTTGCTAAAGTTGACCTCCAGTACCTAAAGTTAGACCTTAATTACTTTTGTCATTCTTGTTTTTCTGTTTAAATATTTCTTGTTGTTTTTCTTGTTGTACTGTGCAGAAATCATTGCCATAACATCAACGTAGAATTTTCCTCCACTGAACAGATAGAAACAACATTTATTGTTGATCATTGGTAACCCATACTGGTATATACCAATTCTGATCAAATTTGAGCGACACCGTATAATTGCGGTATTTTTCTATGTGTTTGAACCATAACTCAACTATCCCTGAACAGATTTCATTCAACTTGGCACACCGTCATTGTATTGTAGTGTGCATGTGCATCACAACTAATGGTGCGAGCGGGGACTGTGTCATCTTAAAAGCCAAGATTTCTCATTCAAATCAAGCTTTCCACTTCAGATTAGTAAATAGTCGTATCGTCCAAGAGAATACCATATGGTAATATTTTCAGGAGTGTTGTAATAAATTAAATTTTATCCCTTTGTTAGTTTTTGGGATCCATCCTTTGACGATGACCTTTTAGACGACAGAGTTGCGATGAATTTACTTTATGTCCAGGTAAGTGAAGTAAACAATGTGTTATTGGTTCGAGTTTGAACCGTAGCGATTTGACTGGACAAGGGAAACATCCAAAAATGTGATAATACACAGTATGAAACAGGAGGTCAATAAACATACTACTGTATGGAATAATCATAGAGATGACCTTTGACCTGTGACTTGGCTGTGACAGAGTCTGTGCCGTTCTTATTTGTTTTCTAATACACAATGTATACCGATTCCTGTGTATCTCTGTCTGCACTTCATTCATATTGACACAAGTATAACAGCGCAGTCAGTTTTCTAAAATGATGAACAACTTTGTTTTATCAATTTCAGGCGGTCAGTGACATAGAACGCGGCTGGACCCTAGCAACCAAAGAGCAGTTAGAGAGACTTGAAGCACTGCAAAGCAAAGGCTCCAAGAAAGATGTAAGCATCAGAATAATATGATCATTGAATCTTGTTTGTTTTAAACAAGCCCTAAATATTTGAGTGACGCCTTTAAAAAACATTAACAATAGAAGAAATACATGTAGCTTTATGTGTCACACATTGGCAAACTGACATCTGGTATGCAATGCACTTCAATTCGCTAAAGGTCCCGAGACTCTGCACATTAGCTGTAAGACATTGTATTTCATCATTTTTGATGTCATCCAGGAACTTATCAGTGTGGCAAGAGCAGACAATTTTAATCGACTCATGGTGGCGCTATACATCACTCAGGAATCAGGGATAGCACCATCAGCATGTCTTTCAGTCCCATTGCCATGTCACTGACCTTTCCTGTGCCAGTTGTACAGTCCGTGTAAAGTGCATCAGGTCAAGACTGGTACTAGTGATTGGAAAAAAGGTCTCCAGACCTTAGCCTTTGAAGTGATGTTGCCACAATAAATCTGTATCGCAGATCATAGTCTTTTCCATGTCTGCTTCTGATTTCACACCGTAGATTTGCAACAAGGCAAGGTATTGCTGGGATAGCAAAGCATATATTACTGCAGCTGGGGTTAAACAATATACCTTAGAGATTACTTCAGTACATAGAGATACGGAAGCTAGTGTCCACGATGCTATCCCCAGTGTTTGGTTACAATTCTGTTGATTTACAGTGAATGGCCAGACCTTCAAGTTAGGAAATAAGGTGGGAACTTTGAAACGTAGAAGTTAGTCATCTCTGAATTTTCATTCCATATTCTCCAGTATTTACGGTTATCAAGGACCCTCAAGTATTACGGCTTCATCCAGTTTAAACCATGTGCCACAGACTACCCTGTCAAAAATACCAAAGTCATCGTTGGTGCTGGCAACAGGGAGCTAAACTTCAGAGTACGTGGAGACGATGGCCAACTCAAAGAAGGAAACTTTAAAGTGACAAGGATGAGATGCTGGAGAATAACAACCTCTGTAAGTAGTATTGAAGTCATTATGGATGTATATTTGACCTGTTCAATCTGCTTGATTTCATATTGAAATAATTGTATACCTATATGTGACCCATTGTTGAAGTCATTGAAGATCTATATTTGACCTGGTCAATCTGCTTGATATCATATTGAACTCATTATATACCTATATGTGACCTAGTGTTGAAGTCATTATGGATCTATATTTGACCTGGTCAATCTGCTTGATATCTTATTGAAGTCACTGTATACCTGTATGTGACCTAGTGTTGAATTCATTGTAGATCTATAGTTGACCTGGCCAATATACTTGACATGTTGAGGTCATTATATACCTATGTGTGACCCAGTGTTGAAGTCATCATAGATCTATATTTGATCTGGTCAATATGCTTAATATCATATTTAGGCCATTATATACCAATGATAATAATCTTTTATTGCTTGCTTGTAAATAAAGGTTTATATAACATTTTTTAGCAATAAAAGTTTCAAATAGAAACAAGGTTAGATTACCTCATATAACTAGACAAAAAATAATAAATAATAAATATAACTAGATATTTCTCAGTTTATATGATGTGAAAATATAGTCTTGGAGTTGTTCTTAAATAAGACAGCTCTTGTTTTGTCAGAAGTAATGTAAGTTGGTTTTGGTGTTTGTTATTTTGAAGAGTGATTTTAATCTTCTACACGTGACCAAGTCAACCTCCTTCATACTGCATTAAAGTGGTCGTAAACCTACATATAACCAAAGCATCTTTTCATCCAGAATTTAGTCATTGGATACTTATGTATGACCAGATGAAGCCACTTCACATATTATTTAGGTCATCAAAGACCCCAATATGACCAGATCATCTTCCTCACTTCACATTGAAGTCAGTATAGACATATTTTATACAGTCACTGCCTAGTATGTTTTTAGGGCAGCTTGCATAATGTAAACAAAACAAGGTCAGTTTACTTTTAGCGGTATTTGGGTCCTTGTAGAATAACAGCGTGCAAAGTTTGATAGTGAATGTTAAAGTTGATATTTTATGTAATGAATGTACTGAGTTGTAATTCAATGAAAGACATCCATCACTTATAAATAACTGTTCCTGTATTCCAACGATGAATGCAATGAGAGAAAAGCAGCGTGCATCACATACTGTGATATTTTTGCTGGTTACAATTAAAACTCTTGTATTTCAGCGTGGACAATAGAAAGGCAGACCACTGTCTATAATTTCAGTAAAGAAATCTGTGTACTATGAACTCTGAAATGCCAAAGAGTTTTGACCAACGTGGCAATATCAATTGATCAGAATTAGTTCACATTGAAATTGTCAAAATTGAAGCTGTCAAAATCTCAGAATAAAATTTAATAAGTTTTTGTCTTCGGATTTTTTAAAACAATCTTAATCAGATCAATGAGGAGAATGGAGAGGGCGGATCGGGCGACAGGACCACCGAACTTGAACTTTCCTTTGAATATCTGGTAGCCAAGGACAAACTGCAATGGATTGCCATCCAGAGTGACCAAGCAATCTTGATCAGCATCTGTCTTCAAGGAATGGTTGATGAACTCATCATGAAGAAACAGGGAGGCAGAATGAAAAGGGTGAGGGCGCTATTTAGTCTTCCATCATTGACTCAACAACAGCGATACCAAGTCATGTTATTTGTAACCAAATTTTCTTTTTCGATTTTCCTGAAATCATTTGATCACGTACATGTATCCTTGATTTGGTTTTACCAATAGTATACTTTTATATGGGGAAGTTAGGTTTTAAAGATGAAATGATGTGAAAAAACAGCAGAGACAGGTGTGTGGATAATTATTTGAGTTGTGTCTATTTAGAAAGAATGCATCTTGGGGACATTATTTTGAACATGTAAAAGTTTTACAATTTGGTCTTCTGCTTGTGTGGATTCATTTTAACATCTGTGAAGTAAATTAAGTTTTCTCAGTTTTTGTGAAAATCCAAAATTGAAGTTTCCCTTTTACTAGTGGCTTTGTTGAATTTAAATTATCGGTAAATTTGGAGTAATTTGATTCTCTGATCCAAAACTTGGGGAAAGTTTGAGTAAAAGTTTACAAATTTCTGTTTCTGAGCTAGTACAACCTTAATTGTCAAACATACATTTTTATTGCACACTTTAATCAAATAAACTTTTCTGGAAGACTGGTGTTTGAATTTTTCTCAAAATGGCAGATTTTTCCAACCATGATGCACTATGTAGCTGTTGATCACACATGGTGTACTAATTTCATTTGAAATTCCTAACAAAAACACCCTTCTTCTTTAAACTCTTTAATTCATGAATGAGCAAGTTAACTGGTTTGTACTTATTTATTTATGTACTTATTTATCTTTTGATTGCATTTACAGCCACAAGACAGGATTCGCACAACGAGACGAGATTTCAAGCGGCGAGATGGACATGTCAAATCACCATCAAATAACTCAATTTCAACTCCAGAGGTTTGTACACAGATATATTAATTGTTTCATTTTTTTCTGGGACTTTCTCAAGTATAATGTATTGTAAAATATGTCTTTTTAGCCAGCATCCTTTATTTTAGCAAATTTAGACTAAATTTGCTAATTGGCTAATTCAGATTCTGCTAATTTAAACTTTTCAGCATTTTTAATATGGTTAGGATGGCTTAGCAATGAAAATCTGAAAACTCTAAAATATAATGATGCAGCTTATTCAAAGGGTTTTACAATACATGCGGATTTTCAGTCTTCATTAGCCCAAAAAAAATGTTGACCAGTGTAGGTTTCTCAGAAATCTTGAAATCATATTATTATGCATTTTTTACAATACCTGTTTTGAGTAAAAGGAAAAAATCCTGTTATTTTTTAACATTTTTGTCTTTACCTTTGTGTCTGGAACTTCTCCCTTTTATTGTCTCATTTTCATGTTTTTGTTTGTTTGTTTGTCTTGATGTAGTCACCGTCAGATGAGAGTGCTAGCGCTGCACAGAAAGCCAAGGAATCTGTGAAGAAGATATCAGTAAGTGAAAATCTCATGTTAATGTTTTATCACGGCATCGGAAATTTCAAGCCTGAAAAATATGAAAACATGTAAATCAGAGAAGTTGATAATTGCCCAAGAAAATAAATTTACCTGGATCATAATTTTTTTCTGATTTTATTGAAAGCGAGAGATATATTATACTCTATTGGCCCTCTGAAAGGCTCTTTGCAAGTAATGTTGAAATGGTTACTTAGTTTTTCAAAGACTTTATATTTTGTCGTAGATCATAATTTTGTCCTGTAACTCAGATTAAGCTTAGTTCTAATGCATTGTCAGAAATCGTAATGGATCGTTGTTCTTTGCTTTACTAAGGCAGATCTATACACCTTATAACTAGGGATATAAGGCTTGAACTTGAACTTTGTTCCAATTTTTCCCGTAACTTTTTTCATGATAATTTTAATTTTAGTACCCTTTCCTCACTAATGATATCTGCAATGAATGTGCTGTCTCGAACTCTGCACAATTTATTCACAAAAAAATTTAACAAGAAGCTATGAATAAAACCTTAAAGAATTGTTGCTATTGGTTCTTAATGTCATGTGACTCCATTAATTATGTATGTCTGTCACCTCTTACAACCATTGGTTGTCTAATGTCATGTGACTAATTGATCTATCATGTTAACTGTCATTGTCATGTGACTATTACCTTCACGACAATAGAGTCCAGATCCTAACTTGTTCACTTTATCTTGTCTCTATGTCCCAACATGTCAAAGGAGCATTCTATATCAAAGGTCCTTAAGCTGTAACTTTCGATGTGTTCTCTATCAATTTTTGTCTGTTTGTAAATGACGTTGCTTGTGCCTCTCCCAAAATCATGACCATTTATCCAGTGTACAACTTTGAATTCCCCCAATTTGGCATGCCATCCCCTGCCTGTAAAACGTTGAAGGGGATAAGTCCCTCGATTGGACAACTCCCAATGATACAACTTTTTGGTCATGCTCTCTTGTTGTTGTTCAATGGAAAACCAAGCAAAAATGTTACAAGTATATTTTATTAAGTTGAGTGTATTCATCAATATGAACCTGTTGTAAATTTGAGCAGTACAAATAGCTGAAGTTCAATGTTAAAAATGTTGAAGAGAAGAGTTACGGTATGACTTCCACTTGTGACCATGATGACAACATTGTATCAACCCCTCCCCCTCTCCCTTGCCCCTCCTCTTCCCCCCAAACTGTAATTGATGTTCAGAACTTCATGTGGCTTTTTTCCTCCCACCTCTCCAGGACAAACTTCAGTCTGTGAAGCCATTCGGAACATCAGGCCATCAGACATCCTCACACAACCAAGTGCATATCCATTCTGTAAATATCCAATGTTTAGAATTTCATTATCACTCTTTCAACCCTTCAAATACATTCCTAATATAGAACATTTTTTTCCAAGTTAATTTAAGACCCTGAGAGCAGTTTCAGTGTCACTTTTTGCGTAATTAAAAAGTGTTGATAAATTTTTTTAATCATCCTTGTATTGTGAAGTTTTGTGGTGTACTGTGTTTCACTGTATTTCACATTTCATCATTTAATTCATCCGATGAAAATTGCACATCACGGAAAGATCTCTAACTGTGCCTGTTTTTCGAGTGATCAATGCATGTAACAACTTATCGCTTCTAACTGCATCCTAACAATCCAGCTTGTGATGCCTGCGTTCTATTGACCAAGCATGCCAACTAATATCAAAACATGTTTTCCCGTGTCTCTTTTTTAGATTCTCATATACCCACTTTCCAAAATAAATTACTTTGCTTTTCAGGATAAATTTCAGTCTGTCAGTTTCAAACCAGTCCGTTCGAAGACTCCGTCAGCAGTTGTGGAAAACGACGTCTTTGAAGATATTGGCGACGATGACCTGTGATTCGTGCATCTTCACACTGAGTGAGGCGTGATTGGGTGATTCACGTCAGGTGTCGAGCTTGGATCGAGATTGGCTCCTCGAGCGAAAGTCACATGATTGATAACAGCCAATCGGCTGTAGCTGATCTCAGAAATGACTCGGAAGGGACGGTTTTGTAATTTACAGGAGCGGAGTATTTTATTCACTATTTTTCCAGCTTTTTATGAAGAAAAGAAACCTTTAAAACAAAGAAATGAAATATTTGATGAAATTAAACCGCAGATTTTTGAAGAGAATTTGTTCATTTTAAGAGAGCTTGACACTTTTCAGGAAAGGTCATCATTAACTTCTCACATAATAACCTTTGTTACAAGGATACGTAAATTGCTAGTAAGGTGGAAATAAAGGAATATGTGAGGTTCTTGTAACAAAAATCAAGAAGTGTAGATTGGTAACAAACGTATTTTGCTTCCTTTGACCCAGAGACAACAGCAGATTTTGATATTGGCATGTATAATTTCTGATAAGTGCGTAAAATACTCTTTGCATACATGATATACAGAAGATATGAGCATGTTTCCTGGTCAACCTAAAAGGAAAAATGACTAGCCTTTTCTCGGTCGTTGTAATTTCTTTATCGTGCCTGCCACTGGTCCTTTGAAAGGAGTTTGTGTGGCTGTGAAATTGAATAACTTGACTGAACATTGGGGCATATAAAGTCAATCCAAGAAAAAGAGATCAAATTGAGAAAGAGACCAGAGATTTTCTGTCTGTGTGAAAAAGCGTCTTTGCCTTTTAAATAATTACAGTTGTTTATCAGTCAGTTTAGAAAATCAAAATGTATTATAGTGGTACAACAGATACTTGCCACAGGAAGATCTTGTTCAATGTGAAAAAAGGCAGTCAAGTTGTTTTCAATGAAGGAGAGGGCCAAGATTCAACAAACACTATAATACAGGCATAATTCTCATGCAAGTCAAAATCAGCTGATCCAGTGTCAGAGGTCAAAGGTAGGGGTCAAGAGTCACTAACAGGAACAATGAAATTTGTTGAAAAGTTGCATGACTAACATTAGTGGTATTTTTCCCTTTTTACTGAAAAAAGGTGCCATTGTGGATACTTGTATGGAATAAATGTGAATATTTGATATGGTTTTCAAAAGTATTTAAAAAACGTAGTAGATGATTGAACTTCAATGCAAAGTATCATATATCAAATTCATATCCCTCGATTTAAAGCAATAATTGTGCCTTAAAGACCCTATTTTTTCCCATGATTTAAATTGTGATATAATTTTTTCGCATGCTTTCGGATGTTAGGATGTTTTTACTCAGCAGATATTCACACTAGAGCAGCTGCACTTAAATTCTTTCAGAGTTGTACCGAAATGCTCCCATGCGTTTTGAGATTAAACAAAAGAAATCCCAGTTGTTGCTGCTAGAGGGCACTCTAAATCTCATCTCATCCCACTAGCTGGAGCTTCAACGAGCAAGTTCTTCAGGGCGATGTTTTTCTCCAGTTTTCTAGAGTGGAAAAAAGCGAGCATCATTTTATGCTGTGAATATTTTTGAATTGCACTACCAATGGATGCTTCAGAAAATTTTGAAAGTATATACCTTTTTTAGGGACTGGTCAGTTTCTTCGGCCTGGGGGGGGCCGGTGGATTATTTTTTGCCGACGTCAAAAAGTGGCTGACCCCCCCTATTCCCAATTTTGAAAACAGGGTGACCCCCCCTATTCCAAATTTTGAAAACAGGGTGACCCCCCCCCCTGGCACGCGACAACTGTAATATGTAATAATATAATACTGTAATATATATATATATATATATATATATATATATATATATATATATTATATATATATATATATATATATTATATATATATGTAAATATATATGTTATATTTTACATACATTTATATTTTAAGTCATTCTGTGTTTTAATGAAATTGTTGGCATGTCAGTTGTAAGATAGGAATTTCAAAGTGTCAATCTTAAAGTTTGAATACAGTACATTTTGAATGAGCTGTGAATGTATTTCACACTTTCTATGCTTAACCAGATGTCCTGAACTGTTGTACAGAAATGGATGTCAATCATTAATATCAAACAGGAAAAAGCAGTAAATCAAAAACTTTGATGGGTGTTAAGACTTGCCAGCCATCCAATTAAATCTCCTGAGGAACAATAGAGAGGCATTTTAGCCAAATCTGATGTGTGCAGAGTCTGAGATGACCTTTTCTTGTAACATTGATATTTGTGCATGTTGCTTTCTCATACTGAATTCTCATAGAGAGAACAGAAAAGTATCACGAATTTGTCATGCTTTTCATATGAAATGCAGATCTCATAATAGTACACTTTCACAGAGCAAACATCAAGATATCTCTGGCATATATCTCTGATTTATTAAAGTATGGCGCCCGAAGGGCGCGGAGAAAAATATGAAACATCCTGATATCTCTGATATATATGTCTTGTATATTAAAGTAATGCACAGGAAGGGTGTGCTGAAAAATGTCTGATATATTAAAGTAATGCGCTTGAAGAGCACGCTGAAAAATATTGAACATACATATATCTCTGATATATGTATGCCTGATATGTTAAAGTTGGGCGTGCTGAAAAATATGTCTGATTATTAAAGTTACGCGCCCGAAGGGCGCGCCGAAAAATGCAACTGGATGAAATTGTGGCTGACACGATGCATTTTAGGCAATGATGAGCCTGTGTCGAAATTCAAAAACACACTGACCCCCCCTATTGGGCATTTCAAAAACATGGTGACCC
Source organism: Ptychodera flava (assembly GCF_041260155.1). Lineage (NCBI taxonomy): Eukaryota > Metazoa > Hemichordata > Enteropneusta > Ptychoderidae > Ptychodera > Ptychodera flava. The sequence goes on along the minus strand of NC_091944.1, from coordinate 20,084,744 downwards.
CCCCTATCACCAAAGTCAAAAACAGGGTGACCCCCCCATGAATCCACCGGCCCCCCCCAGGCCGAAGAAACTGACCAGTCCCTTAATAAAGATGGAAGTTACTAGAGGGTACAGTTCTTACATGTTACTATCGGTTATGAGTTCCTGATATTTCAAGATCCAGTAGTCCAAACTAAAATGACTTCATTTGATTTTTTGAAAATGAGGGACAGCTCAAGTTCATTGGCATGCTGAATGCTTGGATTTTGATGTTCCTTTGTAAAGTCACAATGAAACCTGATACCTCCAATATATACAGCATTTTAGAAAATACTTATAATCGGAGCAGTATCATGTCATAGAAAACAATTTGTACTTCTCATCCTTTATCCTATATAGATGATGTTTTCTCATCAGTACTCCCTGTGAGATGGCTTAAAGGGGAGGAGGTCATCCCGTCTTTAGCTGCACTACTTTCCTCTCGATAGACATTTCCTCTTTCCAGAAAGTGGCGATGATGAATGTGAAGCTAATGTGAACTTAATTCAGCATTTGATGCGTGTTCATGGTTCACTAGTTTGGAAACTTTTCAATCACTGCGAAACTTTGCCGAATAAACTTTGGTTGCATCCCCTTCACTTATATGAAGCTGCTTTGGCAGCGGTCACCAGTTTCAGTACGGCCACGGCTTTAAAACTTTGGATATGCACAAGGGATGTGTTCTGCATAGCAACAGACCTGTTGTATGGGTCCCATGCATACAGTGGTAGACAGGAAGACCCCCTCCCTTTAAACTTGTTATAATAACAGGTTTATATGTATCACAACAAGAATATTTGATTGTTATCTTAACGCTCCATCGGTTGTAACTGTCGAAGTGTTTTCCAGGATTTTTCATTCTGTTTCACGTTCTACTCCCTCAAACCATTTTGAAATGCTCAGCGATCAACCTGTCAGTGCAACCTACCAGTGAATGATGTCTAATATTGTTCACAAAGATTTTTGCCCAGGCAGAAATTCATTTGTGAACAACAACATCGCATGTTATTCACAATGTGTTGTGTTTGCAGGTCTGAGACTGTGCATTTCAACATATTTGATGAAGAAGTAAAAAAAAGAAAATATGCCAGATTCCTAATGAAAATAATGCAGATCTCATCAAAAATTACAATTATTATCTGTGTCATACAAAACGCTTAAATATTCCTAAGGACCTAGAGCAAGTCTCTTTACTAGATCACTCTCACTAGCTTGCTACAAAAGTGTATTGAATCCAATGGTGCCAAAATTATTTTGACAAAAAGCAAAAGAAAAACCAGATGCATGGAAGTGTGAAAAGCTGCAGATTGGGAATTCAACAGATTAGTCCTAGAAAAAAATGATAATCTTTATTTCCAACTTGGATTTGGGATAGTCCTGTCATTTTCAAATGCCCTGGTTTGACCATAGACAGCAGAGGGTCCCCCCTCTACTGTCTATGGTTTGACCCATATTGCAGAAAGTTGGATGATAGGCTGATCTGATCAATTTACATATCGTGTAAATGTTCCATTGTATTATTCAGCTTGAAACATGCCTTGAAAATAAGTCTACGACTTCGACTTTCCTCTAAAATTGCCTAGACACAGACTAAGATGTGTTGCCATGCAAAGTGTTTAATGAGAGAACCAAGTTACCAACAGTTCGATTATATTCAATATTCAAAATGGCTGCCATTCTTTAGGTGACCTTTGAGTGAAAGGTCAAATTTACTACATATGCTGAAGAAGAATAAGGAAGTGGACGGCAGAGTTGTTATTTTTACGCCATGAGAAATGCACTTTTAGCAAAGAAAATAAATTTTCAAAACATTGATTTTGTTTGTTGAAAATAGTCACGTTCTACCTTAATTTGTTGTATCAGTAACCAGTGAAAGGCGCGTAGAGTTTGTACATGTTTAGCATCAGAGAACGTACCAAACGTTTCACATCACTGTATTCAAAATATTGTTTTATCATTCACCTTGTATGTTTTTGAGATTTTCGATTCTTCTGCAACTTTTTTTATTACTTTTGGTTGTCAGAACTTTATTGTACCTATCTCTCACAACCCTACTCTTACCACCTGTTCATCTTTTTGACCTTTCACCCGATAATTTGAAATAAAAGTAATTTTATCTTTTACCCCTGACCCAGAGTCATTCCTTCAGAGTTACTTCACCTTTGAACTTTCGCCTTTGACCCTATTGGTATTTTGCTCCTATTTCATCACCCACATGCTGTAACTGATATTGTTTTCAATCTTGCATGTAACATTCAGATTCACAAACTAGCCTCATTTGACCTTTGACCTGCGACACAAGTAGATGTCTCACATTTTGACAACTTTGTGGATGACATGTAATGAAACTTTTTTTTTGAAAGTGAACTTCGTTGATACAACGTCCACTTATCTCAAAATATCTGGTCATCTTGTTCAGACGTGTATAAAGCATCACATGTTAAGTAGTTAAAGTATCTCTTTTGGAAAAAAGATACACTTAAAAATCCACCTTGCTATGAATGGTTTTCAGATCAGTATCACCTGACAAACTGACTGTGATGATGTCTTCAATGAAATAAAAGATGAAAGTAGCTTTTCCTTTGGAAAGAACTGCATAAAATCTTTATTCTGTTCATTGCTAAGGATGATATCGTCATGAGTATAGCGCTGTAAACAGCTGTAAAGTCTTTTTATTTTAGCTTTGCAACTTTTCATGAAATATAGTGTTGTGGTAAGTGTATTTTGTTGACAATTCATGGACAGAAATTACGAACAACTCAATAGTAAGCCTTTTGCTCATGTAATCAGTATCGAAATATGTATTTTACCGAACTTTACGCTGATGATATGATGGACTGGTACACATTACGTGTTTGGTAAATGGTAAAGTCGGTGCAAAGCTAACTGGTAATCCACAGGTCTCGCTTACCTGATCTTGAGCTTCTCAGGTAGGAAGTGTAACGCCCCCAGCGGAGGATCTGCGTCATCAAGACTAGAGGTCGAGCTGCACCAAATCCGATGAATTTTGCCAGTGATGTTGATCACAACAAGACAAGGGGCAGCAATACTTGTTTTTCTAGTCCCTGGGGTCTTGACTACAAGTGATTGGCTAATTTCTTCAGCTAAACTCCTTCACCGTGGTGTTCCTCTAGCACCATCCACAAATTACAGATGAAGGTTCGACTCAGGACAACAAAGTTTATCCACCTTTGAGTTTTATTGCACATTGCACACTTGAATTTTAACTAATGTATCACTTGCACGTTTTTGTAAAACATTGAATCGAATGTCCTTATTTGAATTAAATATGGTCTTTTTGATGTTCCTATTTTTATCTTTAATCATCATCAAACGCTGTGAAGACTACGAAAATTTTGAAGGTGTCGGGAAATAAAGTTTTCATGTTAGGGCCGACATCAGTCAATGTATTCAGGTTGACAACTTCTGACCGGGGCCGTTTGTAGTAGTTGTCCAGTAAGGACGCCCTCAGCGACACGAAAAGTAATAAATCTATCCTTTTAAAACTTGGCAAAGGTTTCGTTTCGTTTCGTAGGATATTTTTCCCGGTGATATCGTAGAGCCCAACACTTATCAAGCGTCCACTACAGAGAGACATTCTGCCCAGAAAAAAAAAAAAACAAAAAAACGGAGACGCGTTCGTGGCAGTCGTGGCTTGCAGTTTACGCTACAACCCAAAGCGTATGACGCGTCGACGGTCGAGTTGAAGTTTTGTTAAGGCAGTATTCGCCTGGAAAGTGAAAGACTTAAAGTATTGCTCAAACTTTTCTGAATGAAACTCACAACCGTTCTCTTACCAAATCAACAAAAAACCCCGAGGGTCACCGTACAAAGTTTGGAACTAGCGAAACAAATTACCCAACATTTTGCGATATTTCAAACTCAGGATGGCCGCCATTCCTGTGTTAACTCCATAGGGAAAAATTAAATTTCGGCAGTTAAAAAAACTAAGACAGTCAAAGTTTTTTTTTCTCCAAGAACTTTAAAATGAGCCCCCACAAGTGGTAGATCAGAAAAGAATTGTTGAAATTTAAGAGTCTGACTATCTGTCCCCGAGGCATGTTCTATCTTGAGAACCTTTCTCGTGTAAGGACAGAAGCAGGAAATGTGATTGGTAAAAACTATTGCAAGGTAATTAAACGTATGGCTTTGAGGCACAGTGACCACTTGGAGTAGGAGTACTAATCAGTTCTAATTCAGGAAATAATGTTGTGGGGACACACTGCAGGTGCCCGTGTGCAGGTGTTTGACAAATGTTAACATTCTTTTTGCATGATACAGATAGAAAGATATGTATTTAATTCATGTGGGAGTATTTCAAATATTTCGTCGATACAGCCACCTGATAATGTAATTATCAACCTCGTAATATGCTTTCCTAAATGGTCGTAACTGTAAGCTTTGACCATATGTTCATTACATTGTTCAATGATGAAAAACATATCAGTTCATATTCTTATTTATGAATTGTGTTGAAACATGATGTATTAGCTTTACAAACACATTGCATTCTGTACAATATTATGTATAATGTCATGGGTGACAAAGTCGTATGAATTGCAGCTGGTGCTAGAATTAATTTGTCGATAAGGACGTAGGATAGTACTCTCCTATCGTATGTCGGTATGGTCAAGTTGAGGCATATGTCATTTGGCACATTTTTGTGAGTAGGACAAGAAACTGTTATGGATAATTGAGCTTTTATAAGAAAACCAGGAAAACAAAAAACGTGTACTATACAGCTCCATGTTTGTCTCCATCGCCTGGAGTACTTTGGTCAAGATACAGAGAAGCGAGCAGGTGAATTCAATCACTAGATCTTTTAGCTATATGTATCTAAAACAAATTCTCACCCTTTATGATTTGTGGAAAGAGATAAAAACGTCAATATATAAACTAAGTACAGTAAATATCACTTTTTATTATATCAACATATAAAATTCAATCATATCCACTATGAAATCAGAAAAAAGTACAAAATGTATGTCAATAAGATGACCCCTGTCAGTGTCTTCAGTAAATGCCATTTAATCGGTGTCATCTGATTAGTCCGTAGAGGGCGCTGTCCACTCAATAATCGTCGCAAATCTTCAAGCATCTGCGCAAGATTAACTTCGCAGCCACAGCTGTAGACGAACCTAGCAAACAAGGACAAATGAGACAGTGTCAAGCTGGTCGGCGGACAGCTGAGATTTCTTCCCATGGACCTCATTAGAAACACTTATACATGTGTTTAATACTTTTATCAAGTATTTAATCAAGTATTTCGAAAATTTTGTTGGGATTTGGCGACCAATAAAAGTCAAAATTTTCCGCAATTAAATTGAAAATAAGAAGAAAGGCTGTATTGCCGTAGCAGTTAGCCATTTAATAAACTGAAATATTCATCTTGAATTTAAAGGACCAAGAGCTTTAACTTCTGGGGGTTTTTTCTTCGTATAAGTGTGCTCCATCAAACATGCGGAGATACACAATATTGAGCTTGTCAACTCAGCATGTACATTGTGTAACTGCATTGTAATTGTTGACAAGTAAAATGTAAACAATAACACTGCATTTTACACACGTGACAAGCTAAATAGCTAATGTTTTAACATGCTTTTAGGAGTAGAACGAGAACTTGCGATTTATGAACAAAAAAATGTAAAAAAAATCATCAATTTACTTGAAACCAGATGATGACGTTTCAGTCATAGACTTTTTTGTTTGTTTGTTTGCTTGTTAACAACATCAAGCGTTGTAATTCTCATCTTCCTAGTAAGCAGAGTAATGTCTTCGATCCACAGTCCAGCCCACAGGCGCGCGTGTTACCCTTCGGCTCTCACATGCTGGGATATAGTCGGGTGTATAACAGAGCAGAAGAACAAAACGTGCGCTTGTGGTTGGACATATCCTGCAGTCTCTTCGAAAACCTCGTCGGGAAAAATGTCATTATGTTCCCTTTAACTCCAGACGGATCTCACCTGTCGGGTCTGATGATTGCGACGTTACACCCGTTTCTCCTGAACCACTTCCGGAGCTCACCATTTACATCAGATACACAGAGGCACGTGTGACGGGAACTACGATGGGTGTCTGCAAGTGGAAGAGAATGACGTCACACACATGCAGATACAGTTTTTTTATTTGACGACAAGTAAAGAGTCATTTTGAGTAGAGAGTAAAATGAAACTTTCATGAGTGAATGCGCGCGGAAGATGTCATCGAGCAATGTAACACAGCGAGTTCAGTATGTATGCGAATAAGCAATAGGTAAGAAAGGAAACCTTAGCTTTTCCATATTTAAATTTACTTAGAACGTTTTCTGCCTCACATTCATTTAAATTCCTCACAGCAGTCAGAAATTAGTTCGGTAGACACCATCTCGCAGAGCAAGTCCAGGACCCGTGACAAGATCACCGACAAAAAGATAGAGGTAAACATACAGTTCTTGAACATTGTAAATTTACTCGACGTAAAGAAAGACACACACACAAAAATTATTGTATCTGTGACGCTGTCAATAATTACGAGATGTATAACATACTCACTTTCGTCTCTCGTACACGTGTCCTCACAGTTCTGCGGTGATAACGATTTCTTCACTGACACTTCGATCACAGTAAAGTTTAACGGCTTAAGAATGGTTGATTGCACGACTGTTGAAATGCGAGGGGTGACGTTATAACACATTAAGGCGAACCCACTTCCGAGTACCTTTCAAGATAAAAATAGAGGTTTCACAATGGCTAGGAGATTGAAGATGATGGCGGAAGGACCGCAAAGATACAGACCAACTAGACGTAAATAGTCAAAGAAATGTTATATATTCATAATTATGGAATATTGATATCATTTACAAAATATATTTGGTATTACATCACTGATGAGCCTCCTTTCTGCTCTACAGATCGTATATATTCACTCAAGGGGTACGGATCATGCTAGAAAAAGCCGTCGTCGGGTCATCCAATATTGCAAAAGTGTATAAAGATGGGCTGTACACTCGTACTATATTGTACGCCCCGAAGAGGGCTATGTCATGCGTGATCCGGCACTCGTTCAATGATTTTTCAAGTATAGTTGAGCAGAAAGATCGATCGACCCAAGTGAAATTGCAAGAACGAGTTAATTAATTACACTGTATTTCATAATTACGATATTAATATAATACTTCTTTGACCGTTCACGTCTAGTTAGCTTGTGCAAATATGGTTACATTGATGACAGCTATAATAACTGGCACGCAACACAACACAGGAGGGCGATCACATCAATGCCAAGGAAAATGTCAAATTCTGTATCAGAGTTTGTTCTGTCACTGCCATTCTCGTCTTGCCGTCAAGGTACGTCACAGCCATCAAAAGTTGTCTCTCGCAATTACCGGAGATGAAAATATTATGGGGAACACATCACACATATTTTAGCGACAATCTTCTCAAACAACATGCATCCCATACCTTATCTAGCGGTACTGTCTTCTGTAAATGCGTTACATGGACCTGAGGTCTAATGAATAGTGTTCCAGAGCTGTGATAAAGATATACCGGAAAGTTAACAGAATAAATCTATCATTTTGTAAAGCGTGAACTAAACCATTAGCTTGTACAAAGTTACAGTTGTACCGTCACCATAGTCGGTTAATAAGAAGTGTGAATATATATTCAGTTCGACGCTGCGGCATGGGGTACATCTTGAGCGTACATTACGGTTTATCGCGGAGAAAAGCACAGCCCTAAAATATATCTCTATATCGCAATATCTCTATTTGGTCAAAAAAATTAACATGCCATGCATGCCTCCATTAAAGTGCCAAACTGGGAATACTGAGGGAGAGAAGATGAGCTTCAGTGTTCCATCTCTTGGGTGTGTAGTTATCTCACCTTGAGCATGACGCATCGAAGATGCCCTCCCTGAATTGCAGTGTCGGTTTTTCGATTATTCTTCGGCCGAGCCCGATCGCGTGACAAAACAAAAGCAAGAGATTCCTCAAAAGCAAAATAAATGGATTTCTGATCATCATCAACCAACCGATATCTGAAAGAGGCAAGCAATAGAGAATTTTACAACGGATTCAAATCGATGACAGGAGCTACCTCGTTATCAGTGAGCGCTTTTTGTATCTTGTCCATAGGGAGCGCCCTTCAGCAAAGAAACGCGGCACAGATTTCTAACCAGAGATGAACCTTCGCGTGGAAAGTATCTCATTGTGTGATGCAGCTTATGAGCGTTCCTTGCCCTGAGTGGGACGCCTTACCCGGCGGAATTCACAGGCTCGCTTTTCAGGTTTTCAACAGACTGCTAATGAGCACCGGACCTGACAGATACGAGGAGTCCCGTCGCGTGCTTGCGGGCAAGGACAGAATCAAAGACGGGTTCCCGTTGGGAACAGTGACGTGACTCTTTGAAAGCGGGCCGCTCATACAACGTTCACCTCCGAGAATGATACTGCAATACATTAGAAATAATGATAGCAAAGAAGTTTGACCCAAATAAGCGATACTCACAGATTGATCGCTGTGTCATTTTCTCAACATCTTCAAACCGCTCTCGTTCAAACGACTTCAGAAGTTGACCTCTATCACAGAGTGGCTTGTTGTCGCTAGGTCCTTTCAGTCTCCTCGACAGGTTGCCGTTCTGCGCAGGCTCGAGAAGTTCGTTCGATTTCTTCAGATTCCCCTTGATGGCCAGGGAAATCTTCCACGCAAGATTGGCAGCATCCCGAATCCCATTACAAAGGCCTGGAATGAAAGAGACAATAACTCTATATTTTGTTGATATTTTAAAGGGACATTATTTGTATCTTTTGACCTCATATTGTTGCAAACGAGCAGTTGATAATGTTGTTCGACTTACTGAAAGATGTCTAAAAAACGGTCGACCATAGACAACTTCCATCCCGTTTGCGTACACTGTATAGAAAAACCTTGGGTCAGGGGTTAATGGTGGGCTACTTTTAACCTCAGAGTTGGCAAGGTGACCTAGTACCTGCGATCAGACCACACTGCTAACTGCTATCTGGGCCACTGTAAGCATCCGCGTGTAAAAAAAAATAAACCACACGAAGTGAAAGTCGAAAGCGCAGTATTGCAGTTTCGGGATTCCCTATTACCGATGCCGTTTGCTCAGTTACATTTTGACGGTCAGTTTTTCATGGAGATCTTGACGGCCAATCCTGCTCTTAGATACACTATTCTTTGCTGCTAGAGAGCACATTTTATAATGGGCATTTCAAATGCCTACAAGCTGCAAGAAGTCGACGACAAGGCCTATAGTGGCGGATTTTTTTCGTTTCGTTTGTTCCTCCATATGCATATGTAGACTTGCCCAAAGCCTGTGGGCATAGAAATGTGAAAACAGTGTAAAATGAAGGGATAAACTTCAGTAGACAGTCACGTTATTGTCGAGGTGATCGCGAAATTGAAGCAATGTACTTTGGCGACTGACACGTACATCATGTCACCGTCTGCGTGGCAGGGCTGTGCAAAATCGCTGGCAGCACCTCGGTTGCGGCGTGCAGTTTCTCAGAGTTTCTCCACCAAAAACAACCCATTTTTAATCCCAAGCTGGCATTGAGTTTCGTTTTTGAGCACACCCACCTCGGCTGGGTACACGATTAGCCCTGCGTACAGGTCTGTGTGTTCCCGGCGTTATACAGCGTGGAGGCCGTATGACGCCGGGAACACACAGACCTGTACGCAGGGCTTAGGTACACGATGTGCTCAGCTGCGCTTCAATACTTACGCAAAGCCCACTTTTGGGAGTGGGTCGGAGACACGGAGGCCGTAAGCGACGTATAGGGTCTCGGCAGCTGTCATTGCGATGTACTCACTTTTGGTTCGAAATGCGATTCAACTGATACAAATAATTACACAATGCACAGAGAATAACAACATTCAAACAGATCTTGTGTGTCGAGAGGCCGGGTCGAGAGGTGACTCCACTCGCGAGCAGTACATCAATGACAGCACTCGCCCGGCGCGGCGTCACGATGTCACCAATGCTACACCGTGCACTGTTCAGTCCGAGTGCGATGTTTCCAAGTTCAACAAGTGATCATGTCATGTTTGTAAAACGAACCAACGTAATGGCAAAAAAATACCCTAAAAATCTTGAAAGTTGACGAAGATTTGCCAACGATCAAATGCACAGAAAATGCATTACTCTGTACCTGTTTCACTATCATCACAGCAATCTGACATCGTTTTAGTTTTACCATTGACCCAATATTGCGTCTATGGTTTTATTTGTTTCACAGTCCGTGTCATCGATACTAAAATCAAACTTACAAGCAAATGCCCTGCTTAGTTTCACTATTTGACAGTAGATTGTGAGACGTGCATTTGTTTATGCGCGTGTGCTTCTCGATATCCATTGTGCTGAAGTTGGTGTGTAGGTCACAGGCCGTTCACGTTCCAGCTGTACTTTGATGGTTGACGTATGCGTAGTAATATTGGTCATGTGCTTGGGTTCAATAATGGCGGTTGGTTCAAATCGCGCGGACGCCCTTACCAACATTGAACCTTGCCGTAAACAGCAAGAAGGTGGTTTTACATATCCTTGAAGCCGTCCATAGTCACAATTTAGGTCTCCTATTGATTTGACCAGGGATTTCAGTCATCAAAAAATGAAAAAAAAAGTCAAAAGATACAAATAATGTCCCTTTAATTGATTTTGTTAAAAGTTTTTTTTCAAAAAAATACGATGAAAACAAAAAGCATCACTGCAAACAAGAACGCCTTGTTTGATATGTAGTTTATGTAGTTTCTCAACATCTTCCTCGAATAGAAAGACTTAAACTTTCCCTCAAACTTTGCGTAAGGAAACTTTAACAACCCCTTTTCGAAATAAAAAAATAAAAAATCAGGGATTGCACCGCAACTTTGGTACAAGAGAAACAACTTATCCACTATAATACCGACACTTGAAATTCAAAACGGTCGCCATCACAGTTTTAACTCTACGGGGAAAATAATATTTTTCATTTTCACAAAGCTGGTGTAAAGTTTACTTACTCCCATAAGCGGATACAAACTTAAAGTATTGTAGAATTCTGAATCTGAATGTCTGTCCCAAAATCGCATTCTGGTTCGGACTAACATTGTTAGCAACAATGAGATTGGATTGGGAATCAGGCAGTACAGGCTGTATTCAATTAACTAGTTCACCGCTGTGCATTTTGACATGATTTTATGAAACTGTAATTTATAAACAAAATTCAAACGTGACCAGGGTGTCAACAGTGGTTGTCTTTCCGAAATTTTAAAAAGAAAAAAAAAACATGTCATTCCAATAAGAATCAATGAAATTTGTGACACATCTCGTACTTGACACACAGTATCACAAAACTTTCCATTAATTTTAAACCTTGCTTTGTAATACATTTCCATGATATAAAAACTTGACTTTCCTTCTCTGAATCAATAACACGGCGTACGCATGTCACATGAGACAATAAACAATAAAATAAGATGTACACTCGAAACTGACGTCATCTGATGACGTCATGATTGTAGCTGTATGAATTCAAAAACCCACCATTAGACTCAGAAAAACGCAACATAAACTACACCCTGTGACATTTTATTCGATTGATATGCTTCGATTCTTGATGACAAATTACTGACCCAAACGCAGTTAAACACGTCGATATTTTCCCCATGCACTGAGATGGTTCGCATAAAGATGTGATTCACAATAGTTCGCCATTTAATTTGTCCGCTTACCGTAATGATGATACGTAAATAATTCAGTCCACGTCAAGTAGAAAATTTTATTTTGCCTTTGAGAGCACGGTTGAATTTGTTTCATTCTCGAACTGACTTTTTCAAAAACTATCGGTAAGCCATTTTCAGGTGCGCCTTTTTATTGCCAACATACTTTCACACATATATTTTTGTTTGCTGACGCGTGGAATCACACGACACACCTTTTATAAAAACCAGGAAACTCTTTAAAGGCATTCACTAAGTCTCTACATGCAGACAGGAAGAGACAAGTTCCACGAGAACGGCGATAATTTGCTTTTATTTAATTTACTGAACTCGCCGTATATCCCTCAGCAGTTGTCAATCATTGCAATAGCTTGAGCTGATTAAAATCCGGTGCGAGTCGTTGTGGGAGTAATAGCGGCGTTGGCAATACATTAGCTGAGGTCGACGTCGGTGGGATGTGATCTCACCACAGTGCATTAGAAACTAGTCGATCGGAAATGTCAACCTGTCTCTGATTTCCAAGGTGATTCTGAGACATTTCGTTGAGGAGATTTCGTGTTGCACGAGGAGACATTTGAATTACTCAATTGACGTCTTTTGCCGTATTCTGTGTAAAATAACTTTCGGGCGACGAGTTGATATATTTACTCCAGGCCGTATTGACACCTCTTGATTCAACGCCTACGGTATTACAACGTAGCTTGAATACTCAAGGAAACCGCAATATCTCTATTTGGCGCATTTGTTCCAGAGATGACGTACTCTAAAGAAAAGATGATTTTCCTCGCTGATCGCGATTTCTTCATTTTTCGCCATATTTTAATAAATATGTTATTAATAATTTCGCAATAATGAAAGTAGAAGAGATTAAAGATTGTTGATCAGTCGACGATGAAGCGTATTTTACATTTCCGAATAGGAATATTTTGTATTTCTATATAAACCTGCATCGTTGGACCGGACGAACGTACCTTGACCTGCAAATGGCGGCATACAGTGTGCGGCGTCGCCGAGAAACACAACATTCCCATCGTACCAGTGTTCTATCTGTGGGGTTGATAAGAAGAGAGAGTAGAGAGAGAGAGAGAGAGAGAGAGAGAGAGAGAGAGAGAGAGAGAGAGAGAGAGAGAGCAGTGAATTAATTATGTCTAAATGGTGTCCATGTTTACGGTATGAAATTTCTGGTGCATGATATGAAATAGAATGACTTCAAAACTGCACTTCACTTTTTAAAGTGAGCAAAGGAAAGTTGCACTACAGCAGCAATGATCATCATCGGTGTCCCAACATCCGATTGTAGACAGGGTACTGAAATATCAATGCGTCGTCGATATATTAAAAGAGACCTTATTTTCTCTCATTGTTGCATATGTTAGAGATGGCAGTTTACAACAAGTATTAATATCGATGCTGAAGCGTTCTTCTGACTGATCAAATGAACGAAATTAGTTTGAAAATTAAGAACAGAGATGCGCAAAATGCAAATGTTGATGCGCAAAACGCAAACATGAGGAATGTCTGAAGGCAGTTTGTGAACTAGAATATTTGAAAACAAGATATCTTGATGCGCTCAATGACATATTCTTCCTACTCTTAAAAATGTCGTTGGCCTGAGATTAAGAGTGCGTCCGTGTCTTTTAATTTGCCAATCATTTCAAGTCAACCGTCACGAATCTTGTATTTCCGGATTAGATGGTGTTGATTAAACGAACATGTAGGTGCGCTGCTTACGGTGCAATGCTACATAATAATATCCATATGATCGACGACCTCAAGGCATCTCTCTCTCTCTCTCTCTCTCTCTCTCTCGCCCTCACGCGGTGAACACACGGGATAAGAGAGCTCCGCCTTTTTTGGCTTTTCTGTGTCTTTTGGACTTCTGTTACGGTCAGGATTGATTCAGCTAAGTTGGTTTTTGTTTCTATTTGGTGTCTACTATTTTTGGGGTCTGTTTTGTCCTTTTTTCTTGAGGATTGAAAGGGATTCTGTTCTTTGGGGTTTAGGTTGGCACGCCATACCAATATGGCTGCCAACCAATACAGTGTATCGGAGTTCGAAGAGGACACTGACAATGCCTTTTCGAAACTCTCAATGAGACATGGCCTTAAATTTGAAAGTCTTGAAGGCATATCTGTTAATGATTATGTTGAAAGTGTTTCACGAGTTGTTGATACCTCTGATATTCTAGCTGCTTCTAGAATGAATAAGTGTGTCGTTGTCTTTCTCAAAACAATTTCAAAAGTGACACAGGTCTGCACTGAAGGTGTTCATGTAAATGGAATCTTTCTGCAGCCAACTCCCATGGTTCAACCTGCAACAAAAGTGATTATATCAAATGTTCCTCCATTTATTACCAACTCACGTTTATATGGACAATTGTTGCAATATGGGAAAGTTTTAGAGCATACTTTTCGTCATATTTCTCTCGGTTGTCCCAGACAAGATTTGAAACATGTAAAATCCTTTCGTAGACAGGTTTATATTGTTCTGAAGCCAGAGTTCAAGACGTTCAATGGCGTTTTGCGAGTCAATTACAATGGCAAATATTACCCTGTTTACATATCCACTGATGAGTTGAGATGTTTTTCATGTCAGTGTATAGGGCATGTTCGGAAGAACTGTCCGAAAAATGTCACTGAAGAGACCACTGAGTCTGAACCACAGCCTCAACTTGAAACTGCCAATGAAAATATAAATCATGTTGATTCCGATGATAACACTGATAACACTTCATCACCCGAGACTCTGACTCAAGCTCCATCATCTCAGGATGACATTGCAACACCAAGGGTAGATCTCGGTCCTGGTGACAGTGCTGCCCAAAAAATCGATCTTCCCTCGGATAACAATTCAGCAGTAGCACACAATGCAAATGAGACAGATGTACTGTCTGACGACCGAATTTTTGAAACAGATGTCGCAATGCCAACACAATCCACAGAGCCAATAAAACGCTCAATAGACAATGTGGATGACGATAGTGATGAAGACGAATCTGCTGGTAATCAAATAAATACCAGGCTGTTGACTCGGAAGACGAGTCTTCAGAACTTCAAACGATCACAAAGAAAACTTCTGAAAAATTGCAATCTCCTATGCGTAAGATCAAAGCAAAAATACATGATAATAACAATGAGGCTGCTGATGAGACACTTTCAATAGACGCAAATGTTGTTCCTGACTCTGGTCAGTTTCATGTTCTCAGTACACTCAATGCAGACGGCTCTGACAGTGAATCAGATGACGAGAGTGTAAATTCTTCCCAGGAAGAAGACATAAACAGTGATCAACAACCCTTGTCTCAATGTCATACCGTACCGACACAAGAAAAACTCATGCTATTTCTCGAAAATATTAAATCCCTTAAAAATCATGTTGAGAGATGCCGGGAATTCTGTCCAAATCAAAACGATCTACTTGAAGCTCTGTCAAACGCATATAAGGCATCTTCGACAGATAGACCACTTAAACAAAGAATTGGCAAATTAATGAAAAAGGTGAGGAATGATATGAGAAAAAACGGACTGGCACCTATGTTTTGATTGTTTTTCTCAACCTCCTTCCATAATGATGAAGTTCATCTTTTTACAACTCTTGTTGCCATTAATTCTGGCTCGTCTATCAATTCTCTCGTGTAATACTCGTGGTTGTAGAGATGCTTTGAAACGCTACACCATTCTTGAATCACTGAAGTCTCAATACGACAGTGATTGTATGTTCCTTCAGGAAACACACACCACAATAAGTGATGAACCTTTATGGAGAGTTTTATGGCGGGGAAACATTGAATTTTCACACCTTAGCACTTCCTCCGGAGGAGTTGCAATATTATTCCATCCAAAAGCACAGGTCGATGTGTTACAAAAGGATGACGTCATACCCGGTCGTCTTATTCATGTTCACGCAAAAATTAACAATCACCAGTACCACTTTATTAACCTATACGCACCGAATGATGGCCAAACACGTCTCGTTACCTTCCAAAAACTTAAACATCTCCTCAATCGAATTCAATCTTCCTCAGATCCCATCGTTTTAGGTGGTGATTTTAACTGCACAATAGATGCCAAAATAGACAGACACAGTGGGAGAGAACCTCATCCAGAGTCCTCAAAGTTCATCCAAAATATTATTAAAAGGTTCAAATTAGTTGATACCTGGCGACAGCTTCATCCCTCAAGCAGTTGTTATTCATGGCATGGACACAATGCACATGCGCGAATTGATCGTCTCTATGTCAGTAAACACATTACCAACAGAGTTCAACTCGCGATGATCATCCCTGTTACTTTTTCCGATCATTGTATTGTTCAAATGCGTATCACTCAAAAACAAATCAAAAGTAAAAGTGCCTGCTGGGCTTTAAATACCTCTCTTCTAGATGACGAAGTTTACAAAACCCTTATCACTGATTTCTGGCAAGACTGGAAAACAAAGAAATCAGATTATGATTCTATTCAGCAATGGTGGGATGTAGCTAAAGTACAAATCAAATCGCTATCACAACAATATAGCATTGGTCGTCGCAAAAGCGAGCTTGCAGCAAAAAGAAGACTGATCAATGATCTTTCGAATCTGGAAAATGACATCTCTTCAAATAATATTAACTATGCGGAATATGAACAGAAAAAGGCCCAGATCAATGAATTTCTCAAAACAGAAGCCAGAGGAGCCTGGGTTCGCTCTAGATTTCAATTCATCAATGAAAGTGATAAGTCTACACGCTACTTCTTTGATCTAGAAAGACGAAAAAGCTCACGAAAAATGATGACCCACTTAAAAATTAATAACACCATTACTGAAGACCCAGTGATTATTCGTTCTACAGCAAGAGACTTTTACAAATCACTGTATACCCCTAATGAAATAGACTTAGATTGCCTCAATGAAATTTTGACAGATGTCCCGAAACTCTCAGATGAGACCAAACAAGCTCTTGATCAGCCATTTACCTTTGATGAGTTCACTAAAGCTGTGGGCTTACTTCGTAACAATAAATCACCTGGAATCGACGGGATTCCGTCGGAATTCTATAAATGTTTCTGGAACGTGATGGGACGAGATGTATATGAAGTGTTCCTCGATTCAATTCAAAGTGGATGTTTACCACTGTCTTGTCGCAGAGCATTGATCACACTCTTGCCAAAGACTGGAGATAACGGTTTTCTCAAAAACTGGCGACCCGTTTCACTTCTGTGTGCTGACTATAAGATCTTCACCAAGACTCTTTCCCTGAGACTGAAATTTGCTCTTTCTGAGATCATTCATGAAGATCAGACTTACTGCATTCTCGGTAGATCAATTTTTAATAATATTCACTGTATTCGTGACACTCTTTTCCATGCAAATGAACAGCAAAAGCCTTTCGCTATTGTGTCTCTCGATCAAGAAAAAGCCTTTGACAGAGTTCATCACGGTTATCTTTTTAACACTCTTCAAGCTTTTGGTTTCGGCGAAAGTTTTATTCATTGTATTCAGCTTATCTATAATAACGCTGAAAGTATTTTAAAGGTGAATCACGATCTTACAGCACCTTTTGCTTTCGGTCGTGGTATCCGTCAAGGATGTGCCCTGTCAGGGCAATTATACACTCTGTGCATTGAACCTCTCTTACATAAACTGCGGACAAGTGGTAGACTACAGGGATTTACAGTGCCTGGTCCTGAGTCGAGGAAAAAGATCCTCTCTGGATACGCCGATGACATTAATATTTTTGTCACTCACAATCGTGACTTTGAAGGTCTTTCATATTGGCTAAAGGTGTATGAAGGGGCTTCAAATGCCAAAATTAACTTTCAGAAATCAAAGGGTTTATGGGCTGGAATTTGGCGTGAAAGACATGATTCTCCTCTCAGCCTTGCTTGGAATAATGAGGGCTTGAAATTTCTAGGTGTTTACTTGGGTAATAATGTGAACTACACTGCTAAAAACTGGGAAGGTCTATTAGAATCAGTTGAACGGACTCTTAAAAAGTGGAAACCATTTGCAAAGGCTATCTCCTATCGGGGAAGAGCTCTGATAATCAATCAATTGGCAGCTTCTAAACTATGGCATAAGATGTTATGTTTAATACCTCCAGATGGCCTAGTCATTAATATTCAAATACTCTTTGTGAATTTCTTTTGGCAAGGGAAGCATTGGCTTCCTCACGAAATATTGTACTTACCGGTTGATGAGGGAGGTCAAGCTCTTATCCATGTTCAATCCAAAATCAATAGTTTCCGAATGATGTACATACGTAAACTACTGTATGACAATTCAGATTACACCCTGTATCAGTATGCAAATTACTTCCTAAGCAAGATTGCTGATCTCAATTGTGGAATTAATATTTTTGCTCTTAATTTACCGCCGACAGTAAATATCGATGTCAGCATTCCCTCTTTCTATCAACAATTGATAAAAACCTGGAATTTACTTGATGCACAGCGTTCTAATGATCACAGCAATGTTACAAACATTCAGTCAGAACCCTTGTTCTATAACTCACTGATTCTGCACCCTGTACAACAATGCCCTCTCTATTTGAAACATTTTGTAGAAGGTAGTATTGTAACCATAGGTGACCTTCTCGATTTAGGTGAAAAACGGAAGAAAAGTCTGCATGAAATACAGAGAAAAGTGCCTATCTATTCAATTAGAATTTTGGAGAGAGCAATTCAATTGATCTGGAACGCTATACCACATAAATGGAAAACTCAACTGGATCGTTATTTTGCAGGGAACGGTAACGATCCAGGTGAAAGAACACCCATTCATTTCAATATTTCAATATCAGATATTAATGTTGATTCTATCTCATTTAGTAAGTTCTGCAGAAAAGAGATTTACAGTTTATTTATCAAAAAGCTTTACTGCCAGAAATATTTAAATAGACTGCCAACGCCATGGCACGACCTCTTGTCAATTCCAAATGACATGAAAGCAAACTTTAACACAGTGTATTCAGAACCTCTCAGCAGACGTGACAGTGATGTCCAGTGGAGAGCGATACATGGCTGCTTGGCAACTGGTCGTTATCTGTGTTTGAGTAACCTGAGAGATAGTGCCGATTGTAAACACTGTGGAGAAATGGAGACACTTTTTCACCTTATACTTGACTGTCCAGCAATACAACCGTTACATGAGTACTTGAACCAATGGCTACAGAAAATACTGAACACTGATATAATACCTTTGACCTGGTACGTCATCGGAATGCCGAAGGGACAAACAGTTCATCGCCACCTACATCAGCTTTGTAACTATCTTATGGTCACAGCAAAAGTTTCAACTATATACTGCCGATTGGACGAAGTGCCACGACCACTAAATATGTTTAAACGACGTGTTCGCAGCAGAATCATCGTAGATTTCAACTACTATAAAATGAATGGAAACATTGACAATTTTAAGAACATTTGGTGTAACGACAACGTTATCTGTGAAGTGAACACTGACAATGATCTGTCTCTTAAGATATGAACACTGCTCTAGATACTGTTCCTCAATTTAAGAATGGAAAATAGAACTGCACACCCAGAATCCTTAGCGCATACTGACAATTTCACCTGTATATACATTTATATCTACATGTACCTTAAAAACTAGTATGTAACTTGATTTGAGAAAATTTGACTGTTCATATTTTATTGTAAATATTAAAGATTTTGTGAAAAACTCAAACTCTCTCTCTCTCTCTCTCTCTCTCTCTCTCTCTCTCATATCTGTAAACTTATTTTTCGGTAAGCCGTTCATTTGCCCTATAAATTCAGCTGATCAGAACAAGACTTCCCAATGTCATTGTCGCGTAGGCAGCTGTCCAACAAGTGCTTGCTGTTTTGCGACGGCAGCAGAAAATTAAATTAATTCCGTAGAAAAAAATGCGCGACTCGAAGTCACTCGCAGGAATAGATGAAATGACCCGTAAAATTGGAGTAAGCCTGACGCACACACGTCGGAATCTTACGTCGTAAGTTTGACAGGCATTGGATTGGACAGCCATGTAAAGGCGTCAATGATGTGTGATTGAAAAGATAGAACAGGATTTGCTAGGCGTGTAGCTATATCTTCCGAGTAATTACAGGTAATTGCTGTCCTACGCGTCGAAAGCGTTGTATCGTTATTAGAAGTGACACTCTCTGCATCGCTCCATACCTTGCTATTCATAATGGAAATAAGTTGGCAGCCTAAGGTAGTTTGTTTTCATTTTTTCGCAAAAAAACAAAACATTTTGTACACATCAGCAGTGGCACACTGCATTTACATATTGTTTTGTTTTGTTTGTTTGTTTTTCATTTTCTTAAAAAACTATTTAAAATCTTTAAAGTCCATATAGATATTGCCATTAAATGGGGCTTTATATCTTTGATCACATTGTCTTGGTGGAAGAACTTTGGTCAGGTTCAGGTATTATCGTTTGGCATTATTCTGTATAAGACCTTTCAAGGAAAATGAAGCTTTATTAATAAATATTACAGTTAATGGAGGTACTGGGTTCCTTCAAACCATATCCTGCTATTTAAAAGCGTTTTCCCAGTATCTCCTGTTAAGAACACCGCAAAAAAGGAATTTTGCACATCACCATGTAGGAACAGAAAGTAATTTTTTCTCAAAAATTAGCCGAACCAACTCATCTGATACTGTGGAAGGTGTGGCGGGACTGTAACTGAGGTCAAAGGTCGTATGGGACCCATACGACCAATGTAAAAACAGTATCCAAGGTACGCTGGTGATTGATGAAAGTTAAAACATGTATGTCATAATCATCCTCATCTTATAATTTAAATATTGCATCTATGGTGATGAGATCCATCTAGATATCGCGCACGAAATATATTGTTTGTAAACAAGAAACTCACACAGGCGCAGTTCCGACGATCGTTTCCCTTTTTTGGCTCTGGATCCAACAGCTATTCTATCTTTCGGAGATCTCCGAAATCAGATCGTGATGTCCTTTGAACCAAATAATTTCTGGTTGCCTAGGTATAAACCTTACGATTATAGCGTACAGAATGGTACACTTAAATATCACTTAACTGTATTGCCTAAACACGAGAACAACGTTTTATTGGCAATAATGTAAACCAGTTTACAGATAACAGCGATGTGGGAATGTGTGCAGAGCCTCTGGTGCGTGCTGTAAGTCAGAAACGTTGAACTGGTTGGTGGTGGAGGCTGAACGGCAGAAATGTCACAGTCCAGGCGTACGGAAATGATATATGGTGTGAGAGGGGGAAGTTGAACGTTGAACTTCTTAAGAAGTAGCAATACATAGCTTTGTATGTATTTTAACAGTATGTGTGTATATATATTTAAAAACTATCTACTGTTGATTGACCAATCAGAGTGCTCAAATCAGGGTGTTTTATTTACTCATAAAGCCTTGGTCACCAAATTCCAGAAACGAATGACAGCGCCGTAGTAAAGTACTGTCCAATCAAAAGTGAACATGTTATATTCTGTTGTTATGTAGGTCATTTCCCCACACTCATCATGACCTGAGTTCAATCAGTCTAGAACATTCCCAAGGTCACTGCCCTTGATGACCTCACAACCTTGAATTCAATTAGTCATGTTTGGAATGTTCTGGAAAGTTGATTAGTTGTGTAAGAGAGATAATTTTAGAACAGTAATTAGCATGTCAATAAAAGTTCTAGATTGTTCTTATATGCCTTTATAAAAGGGACGCGCTCAGCTTCCAGTCAGACTTTTGGGATCGTGTCTCTTGTGTGTTACTAAACTCCAGCAGTAGTCATTCTCAAGACTTTTCAAGACCTTCACTGCCAACGCTGGATTTATACTGTGGACTTTGTGCAGCTTCAAGCCTGCAAGGACTGTTCATTCATCCAACTGACTGTTACAACTCTGAGACTGGAGCTTTGCCGTCCCAGCTGAGATAAGTAGTCTGTACACTTTTAAAGCTTGTACTCTATCCCTGACTTAGCAATTAGTTTTATTTTCGTAATAAATTTTGTTTAAACGTTAACTGCTGAGTTCACCCTTTTGTTCGTTTTCTCTGCACGTAACAAATTGGGGGCTTGTCCGGGATCGAATATTTGAGCCGTTTGACAACATTTTGCCTACCTTTTCAAAACTACAGTATTCTGTGAACTCAGCGAAATTTAATCATGGCGGAATTTAAACCAGAGGAAATGGATGACCTTGATCAGGACACATTTGATTCCCTCAGAAAAGACGACCTCATAACACTGGCCAATTTCCTTAAAGTAGAAGTCAAAAGATCTATGCGCAAAAGGGAAAAAAAGTACCGTATTGCCAAACATCTAGTTGATGTAGGCCAATTTGAGGAATCGACCCTGAAAGATTATGAGCCCGAGTCTACCTCTGAACTCAGAAAATTAGAATTAGAAACGCAGACAAATTCGGAGCTCAAGAAACTAGAATTACAAATGGAAAAAGAGAGACAGGCATTAGAAAAAGAAAAAATACAAATGCAATTAGAAATGGAAGAAAGACAGAGAGAGAAAGATAGGCAGGAAAGATTAGAAATGAAACGTTTGGAGCTTGGACAGTCAGGAAAATTCTTCCCTTCAGACAAGTTTGACATCACTAAGCATTTCAGGTTAGTTCCCCCTTTCCAAGAAAAGGATGTTGATAAATATTTCCTTCATTTTGAGAAAATTGCTCAGAGTCTGAGTTGGCCTAAGGAGTCCTGGTCTATGCTTTTGCAGAGTGCTTTGGTGGGTAAAGCCAGAGAAATTTACATTCAGTTGTCAGTAGAGCAGGCTTCAGATTATGATTCTGTGAAGGAATTAATTCTCAAGGGCTATGAATTGGTGCCTGAAGCTTACCGTCAGAAATTTAGGGATTGTGAGAAGGTGAAGGATCAAACTTATGTTGAATTTGCTCGAACAAAAGAACAACTGTTTGATCGTTGGTGTTCTTCTGAAAAGGTCAGTCAGAATTATGACAAATTACGACAGCTTGTTTTGATTGAGGAATTTAAAAGGTGCATTCGGAGTGACATCAAGACGTTATCAATGAACAAAAGGCAGATACATTAGAGGTTGCTGCACGTTTGGCCGATGATTATTCATTGACCCACAAATCTTCATTTCTCAGCAAACCATCCCAGTCCTTTTCATACAGAAACAATGCAGGTAAATTTAACTCCTCCTTTTCATCCAAGAATTTCTCAAAGGACAGTAGGAAATCAAATGACAACAGTTCACAGAGTTCAAGTAACACTCCCACATCATCAGATCCCAAGTCTCAATCTCCTTCTGACAAACAGTTTGGTACACTTTCTTGTAATTATTGTAAGAAAGACGGCCATTTAATGTCAGAGTGTTTCAAATTGAAAAGAAAACGTGAAGGTCAAAGTGGTCAAAGTGGATCTAAGCCAACCGGCTTTATTTCTTCATCAACTCAATTAGAGTCTAATAATGTGTGCAACACATTTTCTGAGGTTAAACCCCTCTTATCCCCAATTAATGAGGTCAAGGTCAATTCTTCTCAAGATAGCATTATGGGTATTTTCGAGCCATTTATTCATAATGGTTTTATATCACTTTCTAGTGATTTTCTTCCGCTACCCCTGTCAAAATTTTAAGAGATACCGGGGCTTCCCAGTCTCTTTTGTTGGCAGATACCCTGCCGTTTTCTGAAAAGTCATTTTCAGGTTCTAAAGTTCTTATTAAGGGGGTAGATTGCAATGACTTTATTCCTGTTCCTCTCCATAATGTCTATTTGTCTTCAGACTTTGTTTCTGGACCTGTGACTTTAGGTATTAGCCTTTTTTGCCTTTTGAAGGGATTCACCTTCTCTCGGAAACGACCTTGCTGGGGACAAGGTCATTACTAATCCACTTGTGACTGATAATCCTAGTTTAGATCAGGATCCAGAGCCAATTGAACAAGAGATACCCGATTTATTTCCTTCATGTGCCATTACTCGAGCCATGTCAAAGAAAACTTCTGAGAATCAAAATACTCTCAAAAATAATGTCACAGATGTTGACTTAAATGACACCTTTCTCAGTCAGGTGTTTGACACGGATCATTCCGTTATCCCTCGTGGATTTGAAACTTCCAGTAAAACTTCTGCGACCAAAGTCAGACATTTTCTAGATCAAATCTCATTGCAGAACAACACAAAGACCCAGATATTTTGTCTTTGTTTGACAGGGTAGATGATGAAGGTAAAACTTCAGAAAGCTCTGTTTCCTATTATACAAAATCTGGTATTCTCATGCGTAAATGGAGACCTCCAGATGTTTTGGTTGATGACGATTGGGCTATAAAACATCAAATTGTGGTTCCAAAGCCCTACCGTGCTGAAATATTGCGCCTGGCCATGAAACGCCCTGGGCTGGTCACTTAGGAGTCAGGAAAACTTATCATAAAATTCTCAGTCACTTTTATTGGCCTAATCTCAGGCAGGATGTAACACATTTCTGTAAAACTTGTCACACATGTCAGATGGTAGGAAAGCCGAATCAGACCATTCCAAAGGCCCCTTTACAGCCAATTCCTGCATTTCAAGAACCATTTAGTAGGATTCTAATAGACTGTGTTGGGCCCTTACCAAAAACAAGATCAGGAAATGAGTACATGCTGACAATAATGTGTACATCAACTCGGTTCCCAGAAGCCATACCACTGAGAAATATAAAGACAAAGACTATAGTGAGAGCTTTAGTCAAATTTTTCACTTTATTTGGCCTCCCTAAATGTGTCCAGTCCGATCAAGGCTCCAACTTTATGTCTGGTATTTTTCAACAAGTAATGGATCAGCTAGGCATTAAACAGTATAGGTCATCCGCCTATCATCCAGAAAGTCAGGGTGCTCTTGAGCGATTTCATCAAACTTTGAAAAACATGATTAGGACCTACTGTTTTGACACAGAGAAGCAGTGGGATGAAGGAATTCATTTTCTGCTCTTTGCTGTTAGAGAGTCAATTCAAGAGTCTCTTGGTTTTAGCCCATTTGAGCTTGTATTTGGACATACAGTCCGTGGCCCACTTAAGCTCGTTAAAGAGAAATTCCTGTCTGACGACGATGATTGTCTGAATATTTTGCAATATGTGTCAGATTTTCGTACAAAACTCTCTAAAGCATGTGAATTAGCCAGAGAAAATCTTGAGTCATCTCAGCAGTCAATGAAAATCAAATATGATAAAAGCACCTCAAAACGGAAGTTTGAACCAGGTCAAAAAGTTCTTGTTCTACTTCCAATTCCTGGCAAACCACTCCATGCTCGTTACTTTGGGCCATATCTAATCGATAAGAAATTGAGTGATTTAAATTACATCATAATAACACCTGACAGGCGAAAACAAAAACAGCTATGTCACATAATATGCTTAAGCCATATTTGGATAGGGATAATCCTACTATAACTCAGCCTGTCAGTGCAGTCAGTTCAAACCATTATGAAGATAGTGATACTGAAACTGACTTGAGTGAAAATACTCTAAACTCAAAGCTGGGCTCGGTCAAGCTTCAGAACTCAGAAATCCTGGAGAAGCTGGAGTCTACAAAGTTGGCACACCTCCAGCCAGAACAACAACAACAGGTAAAAGAACTGCTCCACGAATATAAACACCTGTTTCAAGATGTTCCAACGAGGACAAACGTCATCTATCACGACGTTGATGTTGGGGACAGTAAGCCTGTAAAACAACACCCATACAGACTGAATCCAACAAAAGCGAAATATCTCCAGGAAGAAGTCAAATACCTGCTGGACAATGACTTATTGAACCCAGTAAAAGTAACTGGAGTTCGCCGTGCATACTTGTTCCCAAATCAGATCACAGTTATCGTATGTGCACGGACTTTAGGAAGGTCAACACTTTAACAAAGACAGACACTTTCCCAATCCCGAGGATTGATGACTGCATCGACCGAGTGGGAAAAGCCAAGTATGTGACAAATTTGACCTACTGAAGGGATTTTGGCAAGTCCCTCTGACGGATCGTGCTCGTGAAATATCCGCCTTTGTTACACCAGACGGATTGTTCCAGTACAAGGTGATGCCATTCGGAATGAAGAACTCTCCGGCAACGTTCCAACGGATGATCAACGACGTCATATCCGGGCTAGACGGGTGTGCAGCTTACGTTGACGATGTAGTCCTGTATAGTGACACCTGGGAGGAACACATCAAGCTCATGCGAAAGTTCTTTGAGAGACTGAGTAAAGCAATGTTGACTGTCAACCTTGCAAAATCTGAGTTTGGTTGGGCGAGGGTGACTTACCTCGGACATACTGTAGGACAGGGTGAGGTAAAACCTGTTGATGCCAAAATCAGTGCCATTTCAAGTTTTCGCATACCAAACTGCAAACGACAACTGATGCGCTTTCTCGGTATGGCTGGTTACTACAGAAAATTCTGTCCAAATTTCTCCACAATTACTGAGCCTTTGACTAACTTACTTAAAAAGAAAGTAAAGTTTGTTTGGTCAGAGCAATGCCAACAGGCATTTGACACACTTAAAGCCATACTGCAAAGTGCCCCAGTGTTGTCTGCACAGATTTCACTTTGCCATTCAAATTAGCTGTGGATGCTAGTGATACGGCTGCTGGTGCTGTTTTATTGCAAGAGGATAGTCATGGGGTAGATCATCCTGTTTGCTATTTTTCACGCAAATTTAACAAATCCCAGAGAAACTACTCTACAATTGAAAAAGAGTGTTTATCTTTGATATTAGCTTTACAGCATTTTGAAGTTTATGTTACTTCTTCAAATCAGCCAATAGTGGTTTATATTGATCACAACCCTCTTGTTTTCTGCAGAAATTTAAAGGCAAAAATCAGAGATTGCTAAGATGGAGTTTAATGTTACAGGAGTTTAATCTTGACATTAGACATATCAAAGGCAGAGACAATTTAATTGCAGACTGTCTCTCTCGTATTTAGAAATTATTGTTGTTCACTTTCAAGAAATTTTATTGTTGTTCACTTTCAAGAAATTTTACTTTAGAGTAAAACAAAATTTGAGTACTTAAATCCTTTTCAAGATTACATTTGTAAAAGAAAGATTTTCTTTGAAAAATTTTCTTTTTTGAAGAGGGGGTGTGTTATGTAGGTCATTTCCCCCACACTCATCATGACCTGAGTCAATCAGTCTAGAACATTCCAAGGTCACTGCCCTTGATGACCTCACAACCTTGAATTCAATTAGTCATGTTTGGAATGTTCTGGAAAGTTGATTAGTTGTGTAAGAGAGATAATTTTAGAACAGTAATTAGCATGTCAATAAAAGTTCTAGATTGTTCTTATATGCCTTTATAAAAGGGACGCGCTCAGCTTCCAGTCAGACTTTTGGGATCGTGTCTCTTGTGTGTTACTAAACTCCAGCAGTAGTCATTCTCAAGACTTTTCAAGACCTTCACTGCCAACGCTGGATTTATACTGTGGACTTTGTGCAGCTTCAAGCCTGCAAGGACTGTTCATTCATCCAACTGACTGTTACAACTCTGAGACTGGAGCTTTGCCGTCCCAGCTGAGATAAGTAGTCTGTACACTTTTAAAGCTTGTACTCTATCCCTGACTTAGCAATTAGTTTTATTTTCGTAATAAATTTTGTTTAAACGTTAACTGCTGAGTTCACCCTTTTGTTCGTTTTCTCTGCACGTAACACTGTAGACATCTGGTACGTTTTAATATTCAAATTTGGTAACACAGCGGAAACCAGCTGAAACACAAAATCTGCTGTGCCCTAGGGCATTTATATAATGTGCCCTAGGGCATTTATAGGATGTTCCATTACATTGGAAGGCTATTTCACAAATAAAAGTTTTAATTCATATCCTAAACATGTTACATTGACAAAGGGGACGGTTGACATAACACATTGAAAACGAAAATATATCAGTTAGGGGCGATAGTTTTTAAGTCGGATAAAACCCTCGTACTCGGGCTCTTCTGGTATATAAAGTCCAACCCAACGATAAAATGTCTCGGCCTGCGGCCTCGACATTTTATCATTTGGTTGGACTTTATATACCAGAAGAGCCCTCGTACTCGGGCTTTATCCTATACATATATATATATATATATATATATATATATATATATATATATATATATATATATATATATATATAAATATATATATTATATGACATATGACATATATACATATATATATATATATATATATATATATATATATATATGTTTTATTGACGGCACTGTGTAATGACACGACGAGAAGTGTTTTTGAAAAACTTTGAGATGATTATTCAGCAATTTTGTTCTCAAGCAAATTAGACATGGCGAGTCCAATGAATCACATATAAACTGCTCACAGATTTATTCACTTTCCAATGAACGATCATTTTGTCTTTTTAAATGTCAATGATGTGAATTTCATTGAGAAAAAGTGTTGTATATTATCGATCGACTTCTTCAATCGTTTCAACAAATCATAATACGTACGAGGTAAATTGACTCCAGCATTCTCAAATACAGAGGGTCGATCATGGCCATAGCATGAAGTAAACCTAATTGGAGTGGGCCGCCAAAGGCGTCTGCCCGTTAAAAGGGTCATGGGTAATACATAAAGTATAGGATAAAGCCTGAGTATGAGGGCTCTTCTGGTATATAAAGACCAACCCAACGATAAAATGTCGAGGCCGCAGGCCGAGACATTTTATCGTAGGGTTGGACTTTATGTACCAGAAGAGCCCGGGTACGAGGGTTTTATCCGACTTAAAAACTATCGCCCCTAACTGATATATTTTCGTTTTCAATGTGTTTATGTCAACCGTCCCATTTGTCAATGTAACATGTTTAGGATACGAATTAAAACTTTTATTTGTGAAATAGCCTTCCAATGTAATGGAACATCCTATAAATGCCCTAGGGCACATTATATAAATGCCCTAGGGCATAGCAGATTTTGTGTTGCAGCTGGTTTCCGCTGTGTTACCAAATTTGAATATTAAAACGTACCAGATGTCTACAGAATATGACATGTTCACTTTTGATTGGACAGTACTTTACTACGGCGCTGTCATTCGTTTCTGGCATTTGGTGACCAAGGGCTTTACGAGTAAATAAAACACCCTGAATTGAGCACTCTGATTGGTCAATCAACAGTAGATAGTTTTTAAGTATATTATTGTAGTGGGCCGCCGAAGGCGGCCCGCCGGTAAAGACCCCCCCCCCCCCCCCCCTGGATTTTGCCGCCCCCTAGGCCGCAAAAACTGAACGGTCCCTAAACTGCCGAATCGCTGCTGGGTGTGTGTGATTATGAATGATAACGCTCTTCAATTGTACTCTCTGTGGGCAGGCCAGATGAAATTGCTTACTTTGATCGGTGCCGGTTCACGCAGTGCGGTTTAAACTTCCATGTTAGGACTAGTCTTGTGGTTTGCTTGCGATCGATGTAATCAGAGTGCATCACGCTCCGACGACTATGGCCTGTAGCTGATCGAAAGAGATTTTACACGTCTACAAGCGAACATTTAACACCTGTTAGGAAATGTGAAACATCTTGTAGGCGCCATACAGCTGTATGTGCGTGTCAGAAACCAAGTAAACGACACTGAAGAAACGGTTCTCTGACATTTCTTGCGAAACTATATCAATGTAACTTTGCTCCTTAACGTACTGATTGAGTTACACTTGTATCATTTTGCCTACAGAGAGTGAATGATGGAATATTCACACGGCCTGTTTGTGAACAGCTGACACCGATACCGCTGTATTCTATGTCCGAGGAGCCATATTCTTTGTCCGGGGAGCCATCCCACACACAGCATGGTATCTTAACCTTCGGAACCACAAGCTCTGATATACTGTACAGCTACATCATCGTCTGATGTTATTAGATTTGCAGGAATGTGATGTGTTGGATTTGCTCGGTTCCTTAGGGGTCAATTGGCACATTCCAAAGTTTGACCACAGGCGCTCCCGTGGTTTGATTTCAAGCAGCTTATACTTTTACAAGTTACTCGCACGTCGAAATGAGACATTTAAAGCCTTACTTGCTGCATCCTCTCACATTTAATTTGATGATTTAAGTTTCATTCTAAAATTATGCAATGTCATTGAAATCAATGGGAGATGAAGTGGCTGCATATCAGTTTTTTACACCGAAACTGTGTCAGTGAAGTGATTTACAGATCATTTAGGACAAAAAATGTATAGGCAGAAATGAATAGGCAGAGAGAGATGAATTGAATGATATCCTGCGATGGGAAAATTGCATTAAAACGTCACTTGACTAATTAGGGTTTTAAGGTTGAACGCGCCTCGGGCACAAATATTCGGACCCTCAAACTTTCACAATTCTTTTCCGATCTACTACTTATGAGGGTTCATTTTAAAGCTCTTGGTGCAAGAAAACTTTTCACCGCCTTAGTTTTTCGAAATTCGAAAATTTTATTTGTCTTCATAGAGTTAACACGCGGATGGCGGCCATTTTGAGTTTTGAATATCGATAAATCTTTAGTTATTTGTTTCTCTAGAACCAAAATTTGAGAGGTGACCCCCGATTTTTATTCTTGATTTGGTAAGAGAATGATTGAAAGATTGCTTGAGGAAAGGTTGAGCAACAGTTTAAGTCTTTCACTTTCGAGGTACATACTACCTTAAGTGAGCCCATTCGAACAACATTTGCATACTTATCCAATCATCCTGGACAAGGTGGTGTATACGTATAGCGATGGACCATAAGGTCTTCGGGTTTCTGAGAATGCCGACACGCTAATTTTTTCGCGTTCCGAAATTTGACTATTCTTTGCTACATTTTGCACACATTTTTTCTCCGAAATTCCACCATTTCGACAGGCCTCAAGTTATGATGAATTTTCTTTTTTTTCAAAAGCCGTATTGTAAAGCTGCACTTTTCCCACAATTTTTGCTCTGCAAATTTCGTTTCCCATTTTTGACCCCTCTGTCACAACACGTAATTGTCGGTTCCTTCCGAGACTACATTGAAATTCCAACAACCGTCACATTTTACTTGCAGACTATAATAAAATCGGCTTGATGGAAATGCCGTTCATATTACAAATGGCAGAGATCAGAGATGTGATGCTGAAAAATACATTGGATTAAAGTTCAAACGGCCGATTAATACGAATTTGAACCCAACTATTCAAACTTACTTCTCTTCCTTAAATGGGAAAATTCTATTTTATAGAATATTTTATAGAATTCACTGACGATTGCCGTCACCACTTTTACTGCATTTTGTATAACAGAATGGAATGTTCAACCTTCTGTCTCGTCCTTCATCCCTTTCCATATGTATATAATACCTTCTCTATACGGGATGTATTTGATTGTCCAGCACATACACAACAAATAACTTGGAAACCAAAGGCTTCTGCGCAGCCTCAGTGCAAAGGCATTCCCATTGGTGATCGGTGTCCAATTTTCATCAGTTCTTGCATGATTCGTACAACTTCACTTTGCATGTAGTTGTTAAGTTTAAAGAGTGTCGCGAATTGAAATGCGAATTTAAAAATTACTGATATCAAATTTATCATGAGTACGGTTCTTTTGTGAGGAGATGAAACAGCATTATGATAGAGCAAAACGAGCGAACAGTCTGCCCCAATGCGCATGCGCACCACAACTGCGACAATAAAATCTGTTCTCTCATGAGTGAGACTTGCTTCCCATGTTAAAACAGCGACATGTTACTATTCCACACTCTTCAACGGACTTTCGGGACAAATTACATTCCCCAGACACGTTAACAACGTTGAAACAACACTTCAATAAACATTTATCCAAGCGTATATATTTTATGAAGTCACGTACATACTACAGGAACTATCTCAATAGTATTCATTAACTTTGCGATGGAGTTTGTCTGCAATGCGAAACCGTGCTACTTTGACATTTAAGATGAAATACGCGTCGTTCAAACCGAGCCTATTGTAATGTCAGTAGTTGCCGAATAAACTAATTTATATTCAAATTCGATGGTGGCGAGTTGCTTGGCAAAGGCTAATAGTCATTAAATCGGTTACTTTATACCTGCGTTTCACCAAAATCAAACAAGTCATTTAATTGTCTGCCAAATTAGTAGCATACTTTTAAAAAAGATATTCCCTTCTTCACCGATATTATAAATTTCGAGTAACGATCAGTATTTGTCAAAATTTATGACTGCCTGCTGTATAGATCGACAGCGACACCATGGCGCCATACATCACTTTATTGCGATGTCACTAATAAAATTACTGCATAAACGTCAGGTCAATAACCTTTTACACCTGTCTGACGGCTGTAGGTCGCTTCGCACAGAACATCGTGAAGATACAATGAGTACAGGTCCATAAGTACAGTGAACTCTGGGTCAATAAGTACCTGTCGTGCATGGAAAGTGTAGACGATTCTCCGTTTGAAGTATAACTTTTTCGGGTCTACTCCAATGTCCCGGATCAAGCTGGCTGCTTCATCAATTTCAACAATTTTTTGACAGTCGGTATCACTGCGGTGAAAAATAGAGAAGAATATATCTTGATAAATGCTATTTTAACTACTAACCCTCTCTCTCTCTTTCTCTCTCTCTCTCTCTCTCTCTCTCTCTCTCTCTCTCTCTCTCTCTCTCTCTCTCTCTCTCTCTTTGTTAATCGTGTGAAGTTGTATCGGCCACATTGAACGTAATAACGCTTTCTTGACAATACAAATCATCCCATAACGTGCACAACAACTGACGTCAACAACGAAAATAATACAGTCGGGATTATTGGTCGACACGTAATATGTTGAACGAATGTGTAAAAACCAAGCAGAATGTAGCTTACTCTGTGAGTAGGAATTCAAATCTTTGTGTGTCGCCAGGTAGGGGAACCAGCGCCATCGTCGAATGTCTGTTACTGACGTACCACATGTCTCTCAGAGTCTGTTTGACGTCTTTATCGAATGTCACTGTGTCCAAAACCAACCATTTCTGTTCTACGATCAAGTAAAAAGAATGAAAGCTTATTGTAATATTTTACCAGTAAGCATTTCTTGGAATTCACTGTAAATGTCATGCAGCCGACAACGTGAAATATATTGTTTAATCGACACCGTGAAGTATTGTTCAACATAAACAAAATATAGCTTTGATAGCATGCATGTAGTTGGTAAGCCGATTTCAAAATTGAACTTGTCCATGTTGGCGCGCCGCATTGTATTCCAATATCTCCATTTTCTGCGCTGATGTCGTTTTTTCTTTCGTAGTGACTGTCACGGAATATATCTGACTTGGTAAACGTTTGCAAATAAGCAAAAGTGCAAAATGGAATATTCCGATAGTAATAGAAAGACGTTCTGCTCTGCCGTGTAGCGCCGTTGACGCTGCAACAAGTCCTTATGACGTCAAAGTTACGTCACATACTTACTGAAAGAGCTTCCATGAAATTTGAAGCCGTGTCTTTTCCTCGTGGCGCTGCGGCCGCCCTCACAGACTAAGAAAAATTTACAAAGGTAGGTTTCTGTGACGTTTTTGGTACACTTTCGCACTTTAACCTTCACGTCGCCTCCCTCAGTCATATCGGAGACAACCTAGAGAGAGAGAGAGAGAGAGAGAGAGAGAGAGAGAGAGAGAGAGAGAGAGAGAGAGAGAGAGAGAGAAAAGAGAGAGAGAGCGCACCAATACTGTACTCGTTAAACTTCTGTCAGTTGCTAAAAGGAGCATGTGCCACATCAGGTACATCAACATTTTTGTTACGTTTTATGTTTTTATTGCATTCACATGCGAGGATTTCACACTGTTTGTAAAACTATAGTTCTGGTATTATAAGATATCGCATGCTCATTTCTTGCCACGATTCGCCTCTGCACATCACGTGACTATAAATAAGGTGTAACGCTAGTCACTATAAGTCAAATTACAGGGCACTAGCTGAAATAAAAAAAGATAAAGTTACAGGTTACAGGTTCGACGACTATTGCCCTAGGAATCAGGCTGTGAACTGGTACCCGGTCACATGACCATGTACAGGGTGTCGTCTGCAACAATGAAATGGTAGCGGGTGGTCAGAGCGTATTGATCGTTGAACGCTCAGCTAAAGAAAAGAGCGAGATTTTACATTCAGTCTTGGAGAGTTCACCGATAACAATGATTCCAGTAATAAAATTGTTTTTGCTTCTTTTTTACAAAGAAACTGGCACTGGCACTTGTTCGCTGATTTTTCAAACCGTATTGTCCGGTGAGTGAATTAAAGTGCGTCAAAAACAATTACAGAATGAGTAAGTGGTGTGTTATAAAAACACATGTTGCTCATTGTTTCTTCTAGTTAGAGCACCCGTTTTATTACCCCTCGTAGCCATGCATTGCCAGAAGTACGTTGGCACTACCATCGGCCGACGATATCGGGAAATTATCGGGGAAGTGAAATATATTTCTGGTAACTCAACCCTCGGAGAAACATTCGCTGTCACTCTAATGACCGGTTTATACGTGTTCACTAAATCAACGTCACATTTCTTCGTTTGTGCGTGGTAAAATTATCGTCACACTGATATAATACCTTTCTTTATGACAGTAGAACCTGTACTGAGTCTTTTGGCATAAACTTTTCACAATTCCAACAGAAGCGTGGTTAACACAGTTTGGTAACTGTGTAGTGTAGTGTAGGAAAGATTAAAGGGAGGCGATCGTCGGAACTGCGAATGTGCAACTTTCTTGTTTACAAACAATGTATTTCATGCATGATATTTAGATGTATCACTTCAACATAGCTGCAACATTTAAATTTTGCGACATTCATTGTCAACAAACGTGTTTCGGCTTTCATCAGTCGCCAACGTACATGTAGATGCAGTCTTTACGTCGATCGCTTGGGTCCCTGGCAACCTTTGAGCGGAGTTCCAACGACCGCCTCCCTTTGAATCAAACTCACTACGTTCAGATTTTACTGTTTCTATGAGCCTTTCCTGACCTTTTTCTTCTCATCTTGGGTACTTTATTTAATCACAGCAGCCTGACAAAGCTGTGTAATCTTACTTGCCTAGGAAGATTTTGGTAATCCGACTTGACTTTTAAACATCGCGTGCGATACTAGCAGCTCGGTTCGATATGTAAACTTGTTGGGGCCCCTTGTCTTGTGAATAAGAAGATCATTCTAAAATCCCCAGATTTTGTCCATGCCAGTTACTGCATACAATCGGCTAAGAAATGCTTTATTCATATGTAATCAAGATTGTGTGAGAGGATTGGCGAGGAGAGACAAAAACCCATCCTCGTTTCGTTTGTTCTTACTTGACCTATCAGAGAGAGGGTCAGTTAAAAGGGAGGGGGGTGGTCGTCGGAACTCTGCTCAAAGGTTACCAGGGACCCCTATGACCGATGTAAATACTGTATCTAGGGTATGTTGGCGATTGATGAAAGTTGAAACATGCTTGTTAACAATAAATATCGTAAACTTTATAAGTTGCAGCTATGTTGAAGTGATGCATATAGATATCATGCATGAAATACATTGTTTGTAAACAAGAACATCGCACACGCGCAGTTCCGACGACCACCCCCCTTTAACAACGATGTGTTCCGGAACATACTCCGTATCACCCTCTTCGTTCTATTCCACTGAAACATCTAACACCTACTTTTTCAATATTTGAGGCGTATAGACGGGCGTATAGAGGTGTATAGAGGGGCATCATTCACCTATATACTATCATCTTGAGTCGTCAGTTAATTGCTGTTCATTTTTCTTCCATGGCTAACGGCACCGTCCGTGAAATCAAATCCAGCTAAACTAACTCTGCGCAGCGATGCGTTATATTGTGTGTTTTTGGCATATTTATGTTACCAAGAAACGATAAAATCGCAATAATTTTAAAGTCGACACGACAGAATAATTGAAGAGATTCGAAGCGCGGCCAAATACTGTAGAACAGTATGGCTATGGCTTTGCACTGTAAGGATTTCTTTTTATGTATGTAATTTCAAGGAAGTTATACACGGTAGACAAGAACTCCTTGATTTATAACTGGGTTGTCATGGTTAGATGAATCCAATACCCATGAGCGTCAACTTTGAACAAAGTAAACTTCTAGAACACCTGCGGAAGTCTGGTACATTGCTTATAAATCGCGTCCTATCATGAATTAGTTTGCACATCAAGGACTTCTCGGTATGTGTGTAATTTCAAGAAAGTTACACGCAGGAGACAGGAACTCGCTGATTTGTGGCTTGTATGTTACACTTAGATGGGCCGAATACGCATGGGCGACAACTCTGAAATTTCTCGGAGGCGTACTTATTTCTTATCATGATTCGTCTGTGAGTTGCCTTCAAATCATAGTGGGCGTGCATGTATTGTACCGTGTGTGTCAAGAAGAATAGATACCTTCGATCGTATGAACAATTTCAACACGGATTATTTTTTGAGTTTTAATACTAGACAACGGAAAGCGAGGAATCGTTATCAGTGTATATTAATGTTTCATTATATTTCGTGGACGGCTGCCTGGGGATTTTGTGTCGTTTATTTTGTAGAAATGCGGCGTTTCTACGTTTGATTGAACTCGATTTCCATTCCCGACTTATCGATTTGATTGTATTCTAAAAACATGGCGTCCACTTTTAATATAGAGGCTACATACATAATTCACGCAAAGTTTTCCACTGACTTTCGCGTGATGCATCGACAATCGCTGGCAGCCTACCGCAACATGCGTCATGACCGGAATGCCGGTGTATGATAAAAGAACGCAATACTGGGAGTTCAGCCAGATGTCAGAATACTCGCCGGACTAATATGTCGCACAGACGACCCAATCAGGGGCGACTTGCAGCGATTTCGAAGCTGTTATCCAATTGGTTGGCAGAATCGTACCGTTATAATGAAATAATACAAATAAACTCCCTAAGCTGCTGTGAATAGTGACAATCGACCAATCAGATATAACCTTGCAAACACGCTGCGAGTCAGCCGCCCAATCACGCGGCAAAACGGACCAGACAATAGACTACCTTAATCTGACAGCAGACAGCAGATGGTGGCTACCGTGAAACCGGTTTCACCTATACCAGGAAACATGCTCTTTCGATAAACTATTTGTGTTCTAAAATGCCAATACCTGAATAGCCTCCAGTCAGATGTACCAAATTGAAGTACCTGGACGTTATATCAACAAGCTCCACGTATTTATCATATGGATGCATAAATCAGACACAAATACCCGCAGCATATGCATATATAGCTCCCAAACTATAATTTGCGATTCGAAAAATGCACTCCGTTTTAATCTATTTTTTATGATCTTATTGCATTGGCTTCTGGGCCATGATGCATATCGAAAAAATCATTAGTTCATGAAGAAATTGTATCATTACAAAACAAGTTTTGGTCTAGTCACGCACATGTGCAGTGCACCTGGGAAAAAGTTCATCCGATCAGTAGCGTCTTTTCATTATTTTTTCCATATCTTGGTTGCATGCATGGACATGCAATCTTGTTCCTCTCCTTAAAAGTATTCCAAACACACCTCAAAACGCCAGTACTCCCTGGCATGCAAAGACAGTCAGCTTGGCGGGCGTACACATGTGTATAGATATTAATCACAGTTGAGCTAGAGCCAAGCGCAACAATATGTTTATGTAACACGATTGGAACTGATTTGGGATAATTAGATCGTCATATTTTTCAAATTTCTCAAAAGAGTTAGGTGCCATAAGTACTCATAAAAACAAGTGTGTAACTTAAAAAGAAAAGCAGATGAGCTTACATTTGCAGGTTAAAAGGACCTTAATTCACCATCCAATTATCCGAAATTAGTTCCAATCATGTTATGTTTAATTTGATATTTGCTCACAAAAAGCCACTTTTCTTGCTTTAAAACGCTGTGTAATTGTGATTACGTTGTCACAAATGAGTGCACAAATGCGTATGAAACAAAATTGTGTCACAAAAAGATCTTGGAAAAAATTTATGCTATATCCATGTCAAGAAATTAGTGTTTTCTCATTTTTCATTTTCAGCTTCGTCTCATGTTGTAATAATAAAGAGATGAGGTTACAATAACTTGACATGGCTATGAGGCAGTTATTTTCAGAGGCCATCAATCATTAAATTGATGCATTCTTATTGATGTCACATTTCATAGCAGTATTCTTATTGCGGTTTTGATGAATCGCAAACGACTTGAGGCTGCAGGGTCTCCCCCCCCCCCCCAACGAAAGAATTGCGTTTCGAATGCGCCACTTTTCACGATCGACGCCACTTATATGAGAAGGTAAACTGTTTCTTTTAATAAAATATCAAGAATTGTCAGTTGTGAAAAGTTCGTTTCATTACTGCTTTAAACACACGTACCACAGAAACAGATTTTGGGACCAGAATGATAGAACACTTTCTTTTTCTACAATTTGTGGGGACGAAGAGAAAAGTCTTCAATGTATTGTGTTCGTTCAAGGGATACAGTCGTCGGGACTGCGCTCGAAGGTTATATGGGACCCATACGGCCAATGTAAACACTGTCTCCAATTAAGGTACGATGTTGATTGATGAAAGTTAAAACATGTCTGTCATAATCTACATCGTATAGTTTAAATATTGCAGCTATGATTATGAAGTGCATCTAGATATCGTGCACGAAATACGTTGTTTGTAAACAAGAAACTCGCACAGGCGCAGTTCCGACGACGGTTACGTTTCCCTTTAAAACCGAAAGTTATTTTTCTTGCAAAAGTATCGGCGGTCAGTTTTCAGTGTCAAATATCTACAACTTTGTAGCAATGCCGTTTTTCAAAATTTTAGGTAATGACTCGTGATTGTTTTTTCTTGATTACGAACGAAAATAGTTTTTTATTAAAGTTTCCTAAAGCAAAGTATAAGCAGTATTTTTAGACTTTTATTTTTCATGTGTGGATACTTAATGCATGGAAGGGACATGTCGTAAAAGTAATTTATTGTGTACTCGTCATAGAAGCACTTAAAATATAAATCAAGATTATCGGAGATGCAAGTTTTGAAGGCATGTCATGGACATTTTGTCTCTTAAACATTCAGACTTCTAGTATACTGACATTCATGCGAACAACTGTATGTATATATGTAGGTAGGTATGTAGGTCGGTAGGTAGGTCGGTCATTCTTTCGGTCGGCAGGTCGGTCGGTCGGCAGGTATGTAGTTAAGTAGGTAAGTAAGTAGTTAGGTAAGTCGGTCGGTTGGTCGGTCGTATCGTCGGTCTACCCTGGCTGGTCGTTGACCTTTCAAGCCCGAATTCGCTTAACTCTGCAAAATAACTGGTTCAAGAGTGATTCATTTTATACAGGAACATTGAAGTTCAATTAAGGTAGTATGCGCCTCGAAAGTGAAAGACTTAAATTTTTGCTCAAAATTTACTCAAAGATTCTTTCAACAATTCTCTTTCATAAAGAAGAAATAAAATCGGGGGTCACTGTACAAATTTTGGTACTACAAAAACAAATTACCTAAGATTTACCAATATTTTAAATTCAAAATGGCCGCTATCCTTGTGTTGACTCTATGAAAATAAAAATAAAAACTAAGACGGTAAAATTTTTTCTTACACCAAGAGCTTTAAAATGAACCCCAACAAGTAGTAGATCAGAAGAGAAATGCGAAAGTTTGAGAGTCCAAATATCTGTCCCGAGGCGCATTCTACCGTAAGGCATTTAAAATAGAAGAAACGAACAGTCTCTTTCACACCGTGCACCGTGCATTAAATAGTCTATAAGAGTGTCTATAAAGCTAAAGGAAGACAAGTCGTGTGTGTGATATTATAGCCAGTGCATACCTCATGCCCAAGATACATTTTCACATTAGAATACTGTTCCAAGTTCTCCCTCAGGGTTTTTTCCAAGCACGGTTGATTGAAGAACGCTATTCGCTCATGACCGTACAGGCTGTGTCTCTCAGGCTTGACGGACAGCAAAGTCACGCCGTTCGGTGGCACGCCGGTCCTCACTCCGATGCAAGGTTTCACGACGTGGGAGTCTAGCCAATCGTCAAGTCCCATCTGTGGAGAACCGAGGAGAAGTAATTATTTATAACCGTGGCGTCAAGATTTGGGTTATTTTGCGAATTCGTCAAACGAGATTAGGAAATACACAGTATAGTTTTATTAGCTTTTATTAGCCTAACACGAGGCACCACGTGCAATGTGTAGAACGTGCCTCGGGGACAGATATTCCGACTCTCAAACTTTTGCAATTCTTTTCTGATTTACCATTTGTGGGGGTTCATTTTAAAGTTCTTGGTGAAAGAAAACTTTTCACTGGTTTAGTTTTTCGAAATTCGAAAATTTTGTTTTTCATCAAAGAGTTAGCACAGGGATGGCGGCTATTTGGAATTTTAAACATCGGTAAATCTTGCGGGTTATTTCTCTTTCCCGTACCAAAATTTGTACGGTGACCCCTATTTTTATTCTTGATTTTGATAGAGAATGGTTGAAAGATTCCTTTAGGCAATTCGAGCAAAAGTTTAAGTCTTTCACTTTCGAGGCGCATACTATACCTTAATGTCAACAAAGATGCAAGTGCCAACAATAAACATATGTTCACACAGTACATTCGGGCTGTGTCGCCATGATGAGAACAAGAAACTTTATGTTACAGACAGAACAAAAATGCTGGAATATAAATTTAAAGAAAACACCTAACGGGGGTTTAAATTGTAACATTCAATAAATGTACCCATAAAGACATTCATTTCAGTGAACCAGATATATTCTTAAAGGGAGGGGTCGTTGGAACTGCGCCTGTGCGACTTTCTTTTTTTCTTGTTTACAAACAATATGTTTCATGCAAGATGTTTAGATTCATAACGTCAAAAGAGCTGCAATCCTTAAATTTTACGATGCACATTATGAGAAAATGTTTTTCATTAATTGCCAACGTACCGTCGATACTGTGTTTCCCATTGGTCAAATGGGTCGCATACGAGCTTTAATCGCAGTTCAGACAACCCCTCCCTTTAAACTTCCTGTTATTACTGTTGTCATATGGGCAGAAATGACCGGCTTTAGACCATACGATCACAGACAAAGAAAAAATTTCGGGAGAGATTGATGTTTTATTAAGAGATTATCAGCCTTTAACGTTATAACCATAGAGTTAACAGTTCTCACAATGGGGGACCTCGCCTGTGCATATGCTAGGAAGAAATGTAAATACTAAGGTCTGCTGACTAAATGCGAAAACAGATGATATTCTGTATTCTCCTTTTCAATGGATGTTGGAAGTAGAGGCTTCTACAACATATCATCCAGTATCATCTGGAAATCCCACATGGAAAGAAGCAGGTCACAATGGACACAGCACCCAAAGTATAGAAAGCTAGCTACGCCATCAGATGCAGAAATACAAAGGCATTCTAACGTAACTCTCAAGCAAACTCCAGCGATATGCTTCATAGGAAGTGGGTGGTTTAGCGCTAAAATATTAACCCATGAAAGCTTGGTCCTAAAGCCAGAGGTGTTTAGGTAATACTTTAGACTTGAAGATGTTGTGCTACTTGGAGAAATTTCGACGCAAAGTAATATTCACAGATCAGTGCACATCAGACGTTCTCATCTCAAAAAGGGCAGTCGAAGGCTCGGAAGATGACAACGCTGGTCATCTACCAATGAATAGTTCCTAAAGAGACTGATGTACAAGTCAGGCTATCCTGATTGTAAATGCCAAGTCGTTCGCTATTTTTAATGTGGGCATTCTTTAATGTCGAGAGAGCGCACCGAAATGCGAAATTTAAAACGTTTAAGTGAGTATGTTTTATGACAAAGCTTCTTCGGCAATTCGTGAAACAAATCGTCTCCTTGTTGATCTTTGACCCCAATTCAAAAAATCGCCCTCGGAAACAGAACATATGCGTTCATTCTGTGCTCATTGGCAGTGATGTAGTAGAGCAGGCTTGACACTCACAAAGAGTCACATTAAGTAATGATTCGCGCAGTATCATTAAAGCAACTTTCATATTTCATGATATAGATCACGCTCGTGGACTAAATGCATGTGCGCGCAGAGAGTTTGAGCTTTATTTTGTACGGATTTGAAAATGTGTGATTAACTTTTATTAATCTTACAAAGTTGCTCTAGGGCAAGAGTTCGGCATTTATGCAAGCTAATCTTATTTTGTTAATTGGCCATAGTGACAATGTAATGTTACTATATAATCTTTTTACCTCCATGGCAAGACCATTTCTAAGACCCTATATATGTTATAGTAGGAAAAGTCTAATTTCGTTTACCGACTTAGTTGACGCTCATTATTACACATATTTCACGAATGAAAATTTAATGATCGCTTTATTCCAGGGAGAGTTTCCATCTTTGCACGAAAAAGAAATTCGATGTTCGTTCACCAAGGTTATATTGAAGACAGCTTGTGGAACAAAGCATGTAGGGTGATTAACAATCTATGTGTACGTGAGATGTGTCAGCCGCACTTGACTTCACGGGTACGCCAATGCGCAATTAGATGGTTTAGATGAAATAACCCGGAGGCGGACTTGGCTTGTTCAGCACTGAGATAATAATGTTCTCCGTACAAGAAAATAACCCTCGTGATAAAAAATAGCACTTATCGCAACAAGGCGGCCACTATATGCTTAATTCAGCCTCAAGAAAATGAGCGAATCTTCGTATTGTTGGGGACTCTGAGCGCCAAGTGATTGTAAAGAATATTCCGGTAATTATTGCTGCACACTATTGAAGTAACAAATCTCGATAATGTCAATATATTGTCTGTTTGACGTAGAAAGGGACGTGACAAGTGAGTCGTTAAGGAGATACTTAACCTAGAGATTTTACTTGCCCCGAAAATGGCATTTTGAAAGATAGTGATAGATCGTCGACTGATTGATATTCGATGGAGTCAAAGCATTAACTTTGTACAGTCCATGAAAGCTGACGGCTCGAGTTCTGATTACCACTGAGTTGCACAAAGAAACTTTAGTAAACTTAGGGATTACAGTGAAATAATGGCTAACCCAGGGTCTTTCACAACGACTGCTTATCTAGTTGAAGATCCCTTAATTTGTAATCCCTGTAACATTTACTTGAAAAAATCTTATCAGCCGCAGCTCATTGGGAGATACGAAAGCATTAAATCATTCTATCTGCGTTTGTACTTTTCTCAAGACGAATTACCATGGCGGTAAATTGACGGCAATGAGCGGCGCGTATGGATACAAGAACGCGACCGTCCGCCGCTGTACGCCGTGACTGTTCACTCATTGTTTCAGCTACTCATCTGATGAAGTTGTTTAAGGCGAAAAAATGAGACAAATTCAGCGATATGACATACCGAAAAGAAAGGTGTTCCTGTTTAATTTCAGTAAACCTGAGACGATTATAATGCTTGTGATAGTCGTTTGAGAGTAAACATTTCCATCACCCGAGATCTTTTTCGCGTTTATCAATTAGATCTGTCGCCCAGAGTTTGCAACGGGCGATGCGGCCTGATAGATCGCCACTCTTCGATTAAATCTTAGCGTTAGATTTGCAGTACATCAGTTCGTCGAATGAGACAACACTCGACATGCCTACTGCCTCCGGCTGAGAATAAATGACAGTATAACGAACGCTGAAAGTACAGAATAGCCGATTATAGTGTCTACGCGATCTGAATACTGAAAGAGGATAACCTCGTTTTCTGTTTGAAAGCAAACATCGTTCTGTATTCAGAAAGGTGTACCTTTAACTAACCAGCTTTGCAGTCATGTTTACCCGCTGGCACCGCCAGAGGAGAGTATTCCCTAAGTCTTGTTTGTCGTAATCAAATTTTGATTGAGTACAAATATAGCTCTCGGTTTACCGGTACATGCAATCAGGTATATCTTGACCTCGGACTCTCCAAGATAATTAGCAAAGGCGGACAGTACGTCGTGCCGCTATATGCATTGTAAATGTCATCTGTTGTTATCGTGTCGGCTGACATTTTGAAATACATACTCACCATCCCGAAAACAATCATGGCTTCCGCGTCAATGGCGATGGCCCTGCAAGGAATATGCACATAATTAACGTTAAAAATGATCCTAGATAAAAACAAGACATACATTTTCAGGGTTACCTACTTCATGTAAAAGTGCTTTCTCGAACAAAGAAGTATCAACGAGTCTTTAATTCATGAGGTAGCAAATGCAAGCACGAGGTTTGATCCCCCGTCCCCAAACTATTTACCATGGTATAAAGAGAAAATTAGCAAACTCGGATCACTAAGCGGGGTTAGAGGCATTCAAATGACAAGATGGCGTAGTACAAACAGGATGGAGAAATACTTGGAAGATATATATATATATATATATATATATATATATATATATATATATATATATATATATATATATATATAAGGTGATGTATCTACATGCCATTGGGGACAGTTGAACGCTGGAAAAGAAAGAAAAGCAGAGATGCTGGGTGGAAGAAGAGAGAGATGCCGTGCAGATAGTTGGGTAAATCACACCAGAGATATAATTTGTGTTGCAAACATTTCTTTCCAGAACAGTGAAGGATCTTCGTCAGACAATGTCAATGTAAATGGCAAAATGATATATGCTGCATGTCTTGTGACGGCAGAGAAGGAATTTCCACACACTTACACGTACTGAACACCGTGAATAA
The DNA here is from genome assembly GCF_041260155.1 of Ptychodera flava. Lineage (NCBI taxonomy): Eukaryota > Metazoa > Hemichordata > Enteropneusta > Ptychoderidae > Ptychodera > Ptychodera flava. The sequence continues at coordinate 20,040,530 of NC_091944.1, read as the reverse complement.
AGTCACCGGTGTTTGGTATTATTGTAGAATATAGTGTATAAGTAATGGTAGTGAATACCCTGTCATCAAAACTCAACATTACATGAGTGGGTGTCAGTAGTAGGAGAAGTGGTCTTTCTACTTATACAGTGTATATTTAATGTGAGGACGCTATCTCAATGCGATATCGTTACATAAGGGAGCGTTCAGTTATTATGGCCGGGGGTGGCCGGCAAAATCCAGGGGGGGGGGGGTTCACCTAAAATTTGAAAACTGCAAAGGGGGGGTTCATGTATTTTTCAAACAGCTCAGAGGGGGGTCACTTAATTTTCACAAGTATCCGTCCCGTCAAAAAGCAGTTTCAGTGTTCAGAAATATTCTGCGAGATAAAAATGATTCGTTCATGATGTCATTCTCTGAAGTTATTCACCTGTAAATCTGAACAAAAGTATAATTATCTGTCACATGAACATCTTGACTTGACAACTCTGAGTCTTGTCTTATTGTAAATCAAGCTCACTGCACTGAGGGCAATGAACAATTCCTATTACTTACATATTAGAGATATAGCAAGTTTTGTCAGGGAAATTATTTAACAGTTACCTGTACTGAGACTACTAGTACCATGAAAAGTTAAATAATACTTTTAGGTGAAATTCCAATATCATAATTGTTGTCCACATCTGAACTTTTAAATACGCTATTTGAATCAAGTACATTTGTATCAATTATCAAACACCTATAAAAGCACAAATTAATTTAGTTTAGCATTGTAAAAAAATTATTCTTAGTTTTCTCATTGACTACAGTGTATATATAGTGAATCAGCATTTCGGTGAAATTCCAAAATCTAATTTCTTGCACACATATCAACCTTTAACCGTCCGAGGCTAACTAAGTACTTTAAAATGAATTATCAAATGTCTATAAATACACAGATTTTGATAGTTTTGTATTGGAAAAAAATTATTCATATTTTCCTCATAGACTCCCATGTACAGTGAATCTACATTTTGGTATAATTCCAAAATCCAATTTCTGGCGAACACATCCATTTGTTACCACCCACATCTAATCAAGTACATTGATATCAATAATCAAGAGTACATAAATACATGGGTTTACCTATTTTTGTATTGGAAAAAAATTATTCATACTTTCCTCATAGACTCCCATGTATAGTGGATGAACATTTTCAGTGAAATTCCATAATCAGATTTCTTGTACACATAATATGCACCTTTAACCATCATATTCTAATCAAGTACAATTATGTTAATTATTGAACATCTGTATATGCACAAGTGTACCAAGTTTTTCATTGGAAAAAAATTATTCACAATTTTATCATTGACTCCCATGTATAGTGGATGAACATTTTTGGTGAAATTCTAAGGTCAAACTTTTTGTCCACATGCCAGTTGTAACAGCCCTATTTCATTTAATTACATTTATGTAAATTATCAAATACTATAAATGCATAGATATAGTTTTGGATTGAGAAAGTATTACATAGATTCCTCATAGATGTATGAGAAAATATATGTATACCATGTATAGTGAATCAACATTATCAACTGCTGATTTTTAATTAAATCCAAATATCAAAATATGTACACACACGCTTGCGCAAAAATATTGCGATCCACCAGTAATTTCTGTCCAACCCCTTTGAGGGGTAATTTCAAAATTATAGCGAGTCAGAATGGGAAATCTGAGCATTAACACCTTTTGAGTTTGTAAGGAAGGTCATTTGAAAAAATCTAAGCTCTTTTTGGGGGGATTCTATCGCTCCATACTCTTGAGATGTTTATGTGTGCAGCTAATTTACTCAAGCAATGTGGGGGGGGGGGGTCATGAAATTTTTGTCATCTTGAAAGGGTGGTCATCAATTTTTTGGTACAATGGGTAGGGGGGTTCACTTATTTTGACTGATGCGCTGGAAGACTTTGCCGGCCCACCCCCGGCCATAATAACTGAACGCTCCCTAAACCAGAGTGCAGCGAAGAGAATAAAACTGTATGTATTGCGTGAAACGATGGCCATCACTCGACCAAAAATACTCCCAGCTTAGCGAAAAGACACTCGCAATGAAATGGCGCGTTTTTAATCTATTCATTAAATGTCAAATGAGTAAGTCGCTCAGATACGCACGTGGACACAGTCGGTGAATGACACGTTGAAAATGCCTTATCGCTATAGAATAAGTTGTTCGGTTAACGTTAGTGTGACAAGGGGGTATCAGTGATCTGCTGGTAGCAGCAAGCCTGGGCGACGTGAGTGCATTTCAAGCGTTGCGTATTCCACTATGCGCCTCGAAAGTGAAAGTCACAAACGTCTGCCCAAGCTTGTCCTCGATGTAACTTTCAACCATTCTTTCACCAATTCAAGAATAGAAATCGGGGTCACCGCGCAAAGTATGGTACTAGAGATACAACCACCTAATATTTACCGTTTTTGAAATTTGGAATGGCCGCCATCCCAGTGTCAACTCTATGGAGAAAAACCACATTTTCCAGTTTTGAAAAACTACAACGGCGAAAATGTATCTCACCACAAGAGCTTTAAAATGAGTCCAAAAAGGCGGTAGACCAGAGAAGTATTGAAAAGATTTGAGAGTCCGAATATCTGTCCCCGAGGTGGATCTATACCCTATATCGATTTACTTTGTGAGCCCTAAGAATTACAAATTAAAAGATTATGTGACAAGAAGCTGACGAAGAAAACATTTCGACTATCTTCTCATTCACAACCATGTAACGCAACAATCTGGATATCTAAGATTTATGCACATTCCCTTCACGTAATCACGCATGCGTATCAATTACTTGTTTTAATATTTTATGACGCAAATCGTGAAACTATGAAAGTTTTATCAAGATCCAATCACAACCGTCATAGCTCTCAAGTCCCGGGCCACAGACACTACAAATAATTCGCATTGCAAACAAAGGTCTTCCGAAGGGACATGAGGTACGAGGCTTGTCGACCTGAAATTATTCAATTGACAGTACCTGTCTCTTTCCAAGGAGAATTCGGAGTACATTTCTCACACACTCAAGCTTTCAAAATAATAACAGGAGACCGTAACATTGGTTTCACTCTCTGATACATTTTATAAAGATCGATGGGGCTCTCTTTCGACAACTTCAGAAGTCGAAGTGAGTAGTAACTTCTATCTGATATGACTGGTAGATGCAAGTTCCCTTGTACCTGTCGCTTGCCGGGCAAAACGTTGCGGGTTGGTTGTTGGAATGTTTGTGGGGTGATGTCTACTGTTCCATACTTGACTACAATGCTTCACAACATTGATATTTTAGCTATAAGTGAGCATTGGTTGTTTCCGCATTCAATTAACTTTCTAAATTCTATTGACCTCAACTTCACTTCATTTGGTGTTGTTGATAGAGCGTTGGAAGACAACGTAAATATTGTTTCTCTTCGGGGACAAGGGGGAGTTGCCTTCCTCGTAAGAAAAACCTTACTTTCATGTGTTGATTTTTAGATCTGGGTGATGACCGAGTTATTGGCCTCAAAATTGAATACGCGCCTACTAAATGTGCTTTTATTTTCGCGGTTTACTTACCACCTGTTAATTATGCAGTTGATGATTATGCAGATTACATTACCTTTCTAGATGACCTCTATTCAACGTACTCGCCTGATGGTGACGTCATTTTTCTCGGCGATTTTAATGCAAATTTATTCGGGCCTCGTCGCCCTGGGCTTCCAACTTCAACACGAGATAAAGCTCTTCAACAGTTTGTTACTTCATGCGATCTTCTGCCAACAAATTTACTGAATGTTTGCACAGGTCCGATAGAAACATTTTGGTCGTTCAGTGGACAGAATACGTCCACAATAGACTCTATACTTGTACCGTCAAATCTTGCAGAAGGGATAAAGTCATGCCGAGTTCTCGATGACTCTGCCTTAAACCTTTCAGACCACTTTCCTATTCTATGCAACTTAACTCTGCAAATTTCGCACAGTCAGCCCATTATTTCGCATAAAACACGTCTGGCATGGTCGAAACTCGACCCTGACCGTATCAAAGATTCATATACCAAATCGCTGTCTGAAAATTTAGATCGGCTTGCCCTTAACGTCGCTAACGGAGAGATGCTTTCTTGTCCCCCCGACATTGATCGCTTCACAGATAAACTGGTCAATGTTATGCACGATACTGCACAGCAATGTATTCCAGCTTCTCGTTTTAAACCTTATTTAAAGCCCTATTGGAAGGATATCAAACAATTTCACAAACGGGCTTGGGAGCTTAGAAATAAGTGGATTCAAGCAGGGAGACCTCGTGGCCTACAACATGAATCCTTTCGCAAGTACAAGGATTCTAAACGCCAATTTAGGAGAGAATTAAGAAAACGACAACGCCAAGCTGAAAGGGAAAAGTATGACTTTATTGAAAACTGTTTAGAACTTGATCAGTCTCTCTTTTGGCGTAGCATCAATCTTCGCAGAAAAAAAAAATCTGACGCTTTCCCAGTTCTGAAAGTTAATGGCGTGAAAATCTCTGATCCCGACTGTGTTGTAAATGCTTTCGCACACCACTTCAAGCAACTTTACGAACCGTCTGAAGATGAAGTATTCTCAGCTCGTTTTTAAATACCAGATCGATAACGAAATTCGTAAATTGGTGAACGACAGCCAACGTAATACTGACACCATTTTTTGTAAACCCTTGTCAGCTGATGAAATCACGCGTGCGATAGGGAAACTAAAACGTGGTAAGGCAGGTGGCCCGGATAATTTAACGTATGAGCATATTATCTTCGGAGGGCCTTCACTCGTAAATTCTTTGTTACACCTGTTTAATTCAATCATCACCGTTGAATATGTTCCCTTTTCGTTCAAAACTGCTTTCCTTGTTCCAATTTTCAAGGGTGGTGACAAAAATCGTTTCGATGCTTCAAATTATAGAGGCATTTCTTTGCTTTCTTCACTGCAGAAACTTTTTGAACTTTGCATTTCACAGCGTTTACAGCCCTGGCTTGCAGAAAAACAAATTCCGCATCCTTTACAAGCCGGATATCAACCAGGTCAAAGCAATATCACGACAGCTTTCTGCATACTAGAAACAATTTACTACCATGTGGAAAGACGCAGCAAAGTTTTTCTGTGTAGTTTAGATGTTCATAAAGCATTCGATTCAGTATGGTGGAACGGACTTTTTCATAAATTGTATTCTGGTGGTCTTAACTCAAAAGTTTGGAGGATTCTGCGAACCATGTTCTATGGCCAAGAATGTCAAATTGCCTTGGGAATGTATGTTTCACACAAATACCCTATTTTCCAAGGTGTGCGTCAGGGAAGTGTTCTCTCCACTTCTTTATTCCTACTTTATGTAAATGATCTTTTCAAAGAACTGGAAAACAGTAATGTGGGTTGTTTCATTGGCTCCTCGTTTGTAGGCTCGCCCTCCTTAGCGGATGATATTTCAATTTTAGCGCCAACTCGCGCTACGTGCCAGAAATTACTTGATATAGTTTGTGCTTATTGTTCAAATTGGAGACTGCAACTTTCCGCATCAAAGAGTAAACTTTTAGTTTTCGGGGAAAAAAAGCGAGAACGCCACCACCAACGCAATCTGTTGTTACATAATTCTCCTGTCACAGAAGTTGACTCTATCACCATTGTTGGCATGCAAATTACCAATACACTGTCTTCGATAGATCGCACATTATCTGCCTGCAAAAAAGCCAGGAGATTGATAAATTCGCTTCGCAGTGTGGGTATTGGACCGCATGGTCTAAATCCAATTCTTAGCTGTGAAGTCTGGAAACGTGTGTGCCTTCCAGCTGCTTTTCATGGATGTGAGCTTTGGTCTCTCACAAAAAATGAACTAGTTATGCTTGAGAAAAGTCAGCGTTATGCTGCTAAAATCATACAGGGTTTCCCCACCAGAACTGCCACTGACTTCGCTTTAAGTGCTTTAGGTCTTATTTCAATTGAAGCCTATATTGACAAATGTAAACTGTTATTTTTTGGAAATCTTTGCAACTGTAATATTTTTCAACAAGAAAATGTATTTTTTACATCGTCTTTTTGAATTCAAACTGTCTTCTACAGAGAAATCTTTAGGATTTATTGCTGATACTGTTAAGATCATTTCAAAATACAATCTGACATGCTTTCTTGATGAATTTTGCGCTACTGGCTATTTCCCGCCAAAACCTATCTGGAAGACAATTGTGAATGATGCCATCCATGAGAATGAAAATAATTGCTGGAGACAAAGATTGGAAAGTAGAGATGATATGCTGGTTTACTCTCGATTGCACACTAAGTTAGCTCCATTTCACTTGTACACATATTTACGCAATTTTCCTGAACGCCGAGAAATTGTTTACAGTATTATGAAACTTCTCACTTTTCCTAGAAATGAAGTCTGTTTTAAGTGTCAAATACAGTTGATGATGTTTTGACTCATCTGTTAACTTCCTGTTGTCATACAACAATAGCAAGAGACTCTTTTGGAACTGTCTTTTCGACAAAATGAGCATTACTGTTTCTGCAACACTTTTCAACTTAAATGACCTTGACTTCATTGGAAATATTTTAGATAGATAGTATTTACATGATTCACTACCAGGAGTCTGGTGAACAAGCAACTTCAAGAAATTGTGCTGGACTTTGTGCAAATGTGCCTTGAGAACTGAACTTAGTATCGTGTATTGCCTTCTGTAAGAAGCTTACTTATATAATTTAGTGTGTGTTTTTTTTTTTTTTTTTTTTTTGAGTAACTTTTTTCCCTTACTACCTCTGTAATTTAATGTGTTGATGTAACTCTTCTCATGTGTTGAGGAGGAATAAAGAAACAACAACAACAACTATGCGCCTCGAAAGTGAAAGTCATAAACGTCTGCCCAAGCTTGTCCTCGATGTAACTTTCAACCATTCTTTCACCAATTCAAGAATAGAAATCGGGGGTCACCGCGCAAAGTATGGTACTAGAGAAACAAACCGCCTAATATTTACCGTTTTTTGAAATTTGGAATGGCCGCCATCCCAGTGTCAACTCTATGGAGAAAAACCACATTTTCCAGTTTTGAAAAACTACAACGGCGAAAATGTATCTCACCACAAGAGCTTTAAAATGAGTCCCAAAAGGCGGTAGACCAGAGAAGTATTGAAAAAATTTGAGAGTCCGAATATCTGTCCCCGAGGTGGATCTATACCCTATATCGATTTACTTTTTGAGCCCTAAGAATTACAAATTAAAAGATTATGTGACAAGAAGCTGACGAAGAAAACATTTCGACTATCTTCTCATTCACAACCATGTAACGCAACAATCTGGATATCTAAGATTTATGCACATTCCCTTCACGTAATCACGCATGCGTATCAATTACTTGTTTTAATATTTTATGACGCAAATCGTGAAACTATGAAAGTTTTATCAAGATCCAATCACAACCGTCATAGCTCTCAAGTCCCGGGCCACTGACACTACAAATAATTCGCATTGCAAACAAAGGTCTTCCGAAGGGACATGAGGTACGAGGCTTGTCGACCTGAAATTATTCAATTGACAGTACCTGTCTCTTTCCAAGGAGAATTCGGAGTACATTTCTCACACACTCAAGCTTTCAAAATAATAACAGGAGACCGTAACATTGGTTTCACTCTCTGATACATTTTATAAAGATCGATGGGGCTCTCTTTCGACAACTTCAGAAGTCGAAGTGAGTAGTAACTTCTATCTGATATGACTGGTAGATGCAGTTCCCTTGTACCTGTCGCTTGCCGGGCAAAACGTACGACTTTGCGCCCTCCGTGTGTGGTGATTCGTCCTCAATGTCACACCTAGCGAATCTCTAAGTATCCTTCCGCCGTACTGTTCGCTTTGAGTCTAGCTTGACGTCTAGCTTTTTAACTCGGTGCGAGAAACGTTTGAAAATGCACGGTGGCTTTAATATATGTTACCACCTGAAAGGTACCCCAAATTAGCATCTGGAAAATGCAGATTTTACAAGATGGGGTATGGTTGTATACACAATCGGTGTTGACGCTTATACATTTACCATCACAAATTTCGCGCAGATGGAATGCAAACCTTGCGTTTTGAATGGATAAACTGAACCAGTCGAAACAACACAGTGTATACCGATGGAACAGTTTAAATCGAATGCCGGCTGAGAAGATATCATGTAAATCAAGCGATGACGTCATCATTGTCAATAGTTGATATCCAACGCCAAGCCCAGCAGCAACAACCCATATTTCAAGTTCGGCCAAACATTCACTCCGGGATTAAATAAAACAAAGCAGAGACGTGACAAAAATATCAAAATATGCGTTTTGAAATAAAATGTGGATCTCAATACATATCTCTGGGTCGATATCCATTGTTAATTCTCAATTCCCAAGTCTCGGGTAATCGCGTTTCTCTTCCGTTTGCAATTAAAAATGACTTATTATCGCGAGCTACTGCTGCAGCGAGGTTTATGCGAATACTGACAGAAAAAGATTAGACTAATTTATGAGTAAGACAAGATGTTCTTCTGTCTTCCTCTACTAAATGGGTTCACAGTGGTGGAGGGACTTTGACAATTTAAGGTAGGTAGAATGCACTTCAGGGACATATTTTCGGGCATCATTTTACAAGTGGTATAGCCAGAAACTGATGACGTCAAATCGCCGCATGCGATACACAGTGCCATAATTACAAGGCGTCTGTGTTTTGTGTACCGCGATTTGACGTCATCAGTTTGTGGCTATACCACTTGTAAAATTGCGCCTATTTTCGAACTTCTAAACCTTTACAAAACTAGTATTATTTTCGGTCTACCATCTGTAGGAGACTATTTTGAAGCTCGGCTTATTTTTGCGTAAAATCGAAAATTTAATTTTTCCCCGTAGAGTTCACAGAAGGGTGGCGGCCATTTTGAATTTCAAGTTTAGGGAAGTGTTTGGTAATTTGTTTCTCTTGTACCAAATTTTACACGGTGACTCCCGTTTTTTATTCAGATATCGAGAGAAAATGATTTAAAGTTTCCTTGCTGAAAGTTTGAGTAAAAGTTAGCCTTTCGATTTAGAGGCACGTACAACGTTAATTTTTAATTTTGATCCTAATGAACACATTCATCTACGGACGGCGCACTGCGCGATCAATTTGATTTCCGATTTACTCTTACGATGAAAGTTCAGATCACATCCCCCATCTATCAAGATATTTAGGCAGAGTACGGCTAAAGAGCACCATTCAATATTCGGAATCCAAACATCGCTCTGTTAATGCAAACTCTTTCCTAGTCTAATTTCGGAACGTGTGGAATGGAAATGAAAATTTTAATTACTCCCATAGGATAGGATAGGATAGGATAGGATAAATAATTTATATAGCGCCTAGTATCCATCAGCAATGTTCACTGGCGCTTTACACTAGGTCATAGGTAAGCTCTCTTGAAGAAATGAGTCTTAAGCACAGATCTGAAGGTGCGAATGTCCGGGGCTGATCGAAGAGGAGCTGGCAGTTTGTTCCATAGAATTGATGAGGAATAGGAGAAGGATCTGTCACCGTATGATTTTAACCGAGTTCGTGGAACTTAAGTGTGGTTTGTAGACTTGATCGGAGAGATCTGCTAGGGGTGTTGACTTCAATGAGTTCAGCCAGGTATGAAGGAGCGAGTCCATGTATTGATTTATATGTGAGAAGTAGGATTTTGAACTGAATTCTGTAAGACACGGGGAGCCAGTGAAGTTCCTTCAGGATTGGTGTAATGTGATCCCTTTTCCTTGTTTTGTGATGAGACGGGCAGCCGAGTTTTGTGCTCTTTGTAGTAATCTGATGTATGAGTCTGGTAAACCGTAGAGTAGTGAGTTGCTGTAGTCTAGCTTGGCAGAAAGAGTTGAATACATGAGAGTCAGACAAGTCTTTTTAGAGAGATATTTCCTGATGAATCCAATACGGCGGATAAGTAGATAGATGCTCTGACAGGTCTGAATTATGTGTTTCTTGAAATCGTGGCTACTGTCAAACAGGAATCCAATATTGCGTGCTGCGTCTGCCAGTTGAATGGAACTTGATCCAACTTGAATGCTGTCAATGGTGATTGGTGAGTGATCATATCGTGAACGAATAAGGAGGATTTCTGTTTTGCCATCGTTGAGTTGTAATTTGTTTGATGTCATCCAATCTTTAATGTCAACCAGACAATCTTCGATTTGAGAAATTGCTGTTGGAATATTGATTTTTGTGAAGGCCAGTACAGTTGGTTATCATCTGCATATTGGTGAAATTTAAGATTGTGGTTTCGGATTATCTGTCCAAGGGGTGTAGTATAGAGAGTGAATAAAAGCGGGCCTAGAACCGATCCCTGTGGAACACCGAATTGAAGTGGAGTTGATTGTGACGAATGACCATTGATTATGACGGACTGGTATCGATTGGTGAGATATGATGAAAGCCACTTGAGGGCAGTACCTTGAATACCCAGATGAGCGAGGCGCAAAAGCAGAACGTTGTGGTCGATGGTGTCAAACGCTGCAGATAAATCAAGCATTACAAGGATAACATATTGCCCAGCATCGAGGGAGAGAGTAATGTCATTGTGGATCTTTAGAAGTGCAGTTTCAGTACTGTGGAATTTTCTGTAGGCAGATTGGAGCAGTTCAAGAAGTGAATTACTGTTGAGATAGGCATTGAGTCTCTTGGCAACTACTTTTTCTGTAACTTTTGAGATGAATGGAAGGTTAGAGATGGGTCTGTAATTTTTCAGGATGTCTGGATCAAGTGAAGGTTTTTTCAGTAATGGAGTAACAACTGCTGATTTAAATGAGCTCGGAACAATCCCAGTGTTCAGTGAAAGGTTGACGATGGTGTTGATGGCTGGCACAAGTGTGTCGATGACTCCTTTGAGTAGGTTTGTTTGGATTGGTCAAAGCTGCAAGATTTCGATGGAGATGACATTATCATATTCTTGATTTCCTCCTGACTTGCTGGTGAGAAGGACGAAAGTGATGATGATGATGGAGTTGAAGAATTTACAGAAGGTTGATAGGCGCTGGGTGCTGCATCCAGATTCAAACGTATGTTGACGATTTTCTCTATGAAATATTTGCTGAAAATATTTATAGGTGAGTGACTTGAACCAGGAGGTATGACTGTAGTTAAGTTGGAAACGATCCTGTTAAGAGCTTTGTGGTCATGACTTTTCTCCTCAATGAGTTTGGTGTAATACCTGGTCTTTGCATGACGAATTAATGAGTTGACTTTATTACACTGGCTGCGGAAAATTTGCCTGTTGATTTCAAGCTTGTTGTGCCGCCACTTGTTTTCTAATTTACGTCGGAGTTTCTTGGCTGCAGATATGTCAGTGTTATACCATTTGGAGTCTGGACGCAGGGTGATGACACGTTTTTGAACCGGTGCATGCTTATTTAGTAGCTCCTCCAAGCAAGTATTATAATGTGAGACCGCAGTTTCTACGTCATCAGTACTAAGGTGATGCAGGGCAGAATTGTTGAGATCTTCCGTAACTCCCATGATGCAGTTAACACAGAGAATTGCAACCATCTTGAATTTTAAGTACCAGTAAATACCGAGGCAATTTGCTTCAGTCTGTAATTTAAAATGTTGAACAGTGCTTCTTAATTTCCATTCTAATTCTGCTTTCTATTCTTGGTCATGAAAGATAATATTTGAAGGTTTCCTTTAGCACTAACGCGTGCAATGGCTTACAACTCTTCAAGAAACGAAGCGCGGAATATTTATTCATAGGTGTGTATTACAGATCGGAGTGTGATAAAACTATCTTGCATAATAAAGCGCCTTCACTGCTCACATAAGCTGCGTAAGATTTCTGGCCACCTGAACAAGTTTGGAGGCAAATATGCAGACGACATTGTGTATCTCATCTCAAGGATTGACGTCACTTGATGTATGGGATCCCTGAACGTTAACAAAAACTTTAATGTGAATGAAGAACCGTATTTTGCAATTTAATCTAAATCGAAGCTACACTTGCGTGTTTAACATTCCATGAAGAAGATTTCTAGCCGATCAAAAGCGATAAGTGTTGTCGTGCGCACGGGCGTGCGCATATATCGCAGACTTTGAGAAACTGGAAAAGGAACACGCCATTAACCGTTTTTCTTTCTGTATGGGTCACTGAACTGATATTTATACGGTGTAGTGTTCTCAATCACCCACAGCTGATCAACGTCACTGGTATGTCAGTGGGTCTCTATACTGTCACATAACTTGACAGTAGAGGGTCTGGTGTCTCCTTGAGCAAGAATGCTCATCTATCTGTCAGAACGGATGTGGCACATTAACAATGGATCAGGACTGAGCCGAGCAATTGCGTCATTTACTTGTACTTCTAAAGCTCTCGGCGGCTCAGTATGTTGTGTTGTGCGCGGCGTTTATGGATCGCCGACTGCTTGTCAATAATCCTTTTTTAGCTAAGTTGAATTTTACTTAATATCCCTTTCGTGTCCAAGACATCTCCAAAAGTTGAGGAAGCCTGTGCAAAGTAGCTATTAAGTTCATATATGTTGTTTTATATTGAAAAGGTAACCTGACATACCAAATGGATCTTGTGCAAGATCTCAGACTGCAACTTTTTCGAAAATAGACGATTTTACACAAACATGTTAATAATTTTGTCGCGTTCGATACTGAAAACATGAGGAAAACGCATTCAAACAAAAATTGACAATGCAAGACAATAAATACGTTATAAAATTTCAGAATGATAGATTGAGCCGTAAAATTTCGTAAGCGTGATATCCAATCGCTGTTCATGCTTGATATCTTTGTGAGAAAAAAACTTAATGCAACCTATTTCAGCAGTTTATCGTGTTTTGCAGAAGTTCAAATCATATTTTCGTGTCGGATGTCAGTATCTCCAACCTTTCGCGTACGGAAATGGGTTCAGAGGTCAAACACTGTTTCGTTTATCATCCAATGTCGCTAAGAGATTAAAAGACCAAAACTGTTGGATACATCTATTATTAGCAATAAATTCTATGTTGAGGTTACAAGCAAAAATATATTTACAGGACGTGCTCAATTTAAATCGTCTATTAACCGGTTTTTGAAATCGTAAAAATCAACGTAAAACATTCGACCTCGGGCATCGAGAAATGTTTCGGAAAGAAAAATCTGACCCGACAGATGGTGTATGCACTATTGTATTCCTCGGCAATCAGCGTGACCTCTTAGAGTGACATTTCATTGTAGACCATGTGGATTATTCGCTGTCACAGGCAGCTGTCAGAAACCATACCGCATGCATGTTGTGATGTGTGGTTGAACGCCGTCGGGTGGCAATTCTGATTAAAATTTCAGCCTTCAGGTTGGCTTGTTCCAAGGCGCTAAACACCGTCGTAACTGACTATAGTGACAAGCAATTAACCGCAAAATTTATTCAATTTCTGCGTACATGGAAACTCAAAACAAACAATCACATAGATTAATTAGTCCATTTCTTAGCATCTACTAGGTGCATACACAATTATCAATTGCCGCATAGGTCTACAAACAAGGCTGAGGTTAGGCCAGGAAAAATAAAAACTTTGTTTCTCATCCTCGACATATTGCAAAAATGATGCTGAGTTTTGACAGCTTAATATAACAGTGACATTGGTGAACCGTTCTGAACGGAATGTTAGTGTCAGTTATTTTGTTTACAGCTCTGTTTTATACAGCACTGTGTTATGCACTATCGTCGCGTATTTGCGTTTTGTTTTTGTTTTTTCTCATAGCAGAAAAAAAGATTGACGCGGCGGGTCTGAATTGACGCGCGCGAGGATGAAAAACGAATTATTTTTCTTGGCCTTAGCGGACAAAGTCATTCTTTGAAATCTTTAAATTTATATTGAAACTGTAGCTATGTTGACTGTAAGTAAAGCAAAAAGATAAATATTTCTAGGAGTTTAATATATTCCCTTGTCTGACTACTAACAATAAAAGCTTGTACTTCCTTATACATTATCATGACGATATATCATGTGATATGTCTCTTATCTCTTATTGACTCATAATTCAGCTTTTAATAGACGACATCCATCCATACAATATGCTGATTTGCAGGGAGCGATAACATCGCACTATCAATAATCTGAACCAATAATGTTACGAACACGAAATGTTGAACGTGCAAACTATTCCCATTTGACATTTTCCTCAACTTCCCATCCTACGTTATTACCCTCCGTCTATTAGCAACTCGCTTTTCTAATGAACGTACTAAGTGTGTGGTAAAGGTTACTCATGACAGTAGAACGTATATGTAACAAAATATGTGAGCTTGGGCTGCCTGCATTAGAAAAATGCGGTATTGCCAGATTGTCGACCGACATTCAGTTTAATATCATTAGCACAGAATGGATTTGGATTTCTGAAAGGAGAACAGTGGAGCTGCCAAATGAATACTGGATGCTTGATATTTGAAAATGTCAACTAAAGGCCGTTCCTTGGGCCGTTCCTTGGGTTCGAACCCGATTGAAAAACTAGCCGTATTCTCTGTAATTATGAGACGACAAAAAGCTTGCGTTACTGTAACTAAGATTGTGTTTTGCCAAAGCCCTAAAGAAGGGTCCATGGGCAAAATTCAAACCGATTCTCTGACTTTAAAGGAACAGAACGCAATTGTTCAAACCGAAGAACTTTAGTCTTAAAGATAGAATACGCCTCGGGACAGGAATTCGGACTCTTAAATTTTACAAGTCTTTTCTGATCTACCACTTGTTGGGACTCATTTTAAAGCTCTTGGTGTCAGAAAAAAATCACCGTCTTCGTTCTTCGAATATCGAAAATTTTACTGTTCTTCATAGCGTTAACACAGGGATAGTTGCTATTTTGAATTTCAAATATCGGTAAAGCTTGAGTTATTTGTTTCCCTAGCAACAAAATTTGCACGGTGATTTATTCTTGACTTTTAAAGAGTATGGTTGGAAGATTTCTTGAGTAAAGTTTAAACAAAAGTTGAAGTCTTTCACTTTCTAGGCGCATACAACATAAGCCAATAAAGATGTACAAATACGTATATAACGAGCACAGCTAAGCTCAAAAGACTTCACGAAATGCGTTGGCTGTATGCCTTGCCGCCATAGATACAAGCATTATCGTGTCTTATAATATGGTTTAAATTTAATCCTGAAAACTTTTACAGTTAAAATATGATACTCCAGGGTGAATCGGTGACCGTGAAGACGAAGAGAAGCGCTTTTATCACACGAGTGATTCATATCTAACCTTGAAGACATCACCTCCTGCCATTTGAACAGCGATGTAAAAGAACCTCCCTGCGGTGAGCCCAAGACATTTGATTGACTTAACCATGTTTCGTAGTCGATGGATGTTGTTAACGAGAGGATTTTGATATCTCTCTGTGTCCTCGCGGTGACATGCTTTTGTCCCAGTGGTGTTCTTTTCAAAGATTGATATTTTCAAATTGGGTTAATTTAGGAGAGTAAGGACACTATCTCGCTGTGTGTTTTAGTATGAATTCGTACAGATGCGTTTTTGTTTTCATTGTGAATATTGCTTTGACTGATTACACATCGAAGCGGGGCACTTGGCTTGTCTGTGTATCTATAAAGTGTCATTGACAATCCTTGATGATAAAACCTTAGGCTTTTAAGAGGAGAAATAAGAGTGCATACATCATCTTGGAGTTGTCTCTTAGTGTATGTGTTTATTTCCGCGAAGATAATACGCTTCAACAGGTTTCAACGACGCAACAAACGGCCAAGTCAATTTCACTCTAACTCTTAAAATAATTGTTGTATACAGCAGAAAACATGCAAAATTACACATTGAAATGTTTTGAAGTTGCTGCTGGAAATTCGAATTTAGATCTTCGGGTTATATATAAGTTCGTATGAAAGCTACTTCGAGTAAAACAGGCAAATTTAGCTACGCCAGTTGTCGCTTTCTGTCTGATAAATTTTATTCGTTAAGGACAGTGATAATTATGAAACCATTTGAATATTAAAAAGAGTATAAAAAACTTAAGATTTCAGCATTTTCGGAAAACGGCATTACTATCTCACATTGTCCTACTGGCGAAATATCTGTGCTCGCAATTCTCTACACCGTGACCCAATTAAATCGGCGACATCCTGCGGTGATATTCAACTGGTGATGCACTAAAAACGCGTCAGAGCAACACTAGGGAATTAATATCTCCTGCCATAGACACGGTGTTTACATCCCTTTCTCTCCGTTGGATTACATCGCTTCATTTTGGCATTTTTTGTTTTTGTATTATTATATAGAGGGTTTGTCTGATTATATCTGACTAGGTAGGATTTAGGCCTAGTTACCGCTTCTTTCACTGTTAGTTATGTATTATACTGCTCTCTGCCTGTACTGCACAGATCACCAAATATATATATATATATATATATATATATATATATATATATATATATATATATATATATATATATATATATATATATATATATATATATATATATATATATTATAGAACACTGTACTCCTCTGGGGAGACATCTTATTAAATGTATACACAAAAAATATATCTACATACATACATACATACATACATACATACATACATACATACATACATACATACATACATACATACATACATACATACATACATACATACATACATACATACATACATACATACATACATGGAAACGTAGACAGACATACGCTGACATACAATATAGAACAGGGGTATAAGCCTTTATAAACCTCTGCCTGGGGTAGGTTAGATGACCGATTTTAAAAATTAAAACATGAATACACTGACTGGAAATTACGCAAAACATGCATTGATACGTGGTGGCAAGTTTATATAGCGGTATGGCAATGTAATCACAACTCACGTGGGCCGAGGTTGTATATTTCAAAGTCTCGTTCAAACACTGCCACGGTCAAACCATACTGGGCCAGTAAATTGGCTGTAACAGCTCCGACAGGGCCGAGGCCGCTTATAATGACATCAAATTTCGCGATGTTGTTCATATTGAACCGTGTTTGAGCTGCCCGCCACTTTTTTGAGGTGATGTAGATATCTGTATGTCCGCTGCCAGCGCGAGTTTATCTCACTGTGCACGCTTGTCTCCGTACCATCTGCAACGAACTTGTTTATCTCTTCCGCGACGCGTGCGCAGACTCACGGAACGGACGCTACACCTGCGGAGCGAACCGGTGCACCCACAGCATCACGTATGTACAGCTTGTCTTTGTACAATAAATGTATATGCATATTCCATCGAGAATATGTGGGAGATTATTCCACTCACGATGATCACTAGTCAAAATGAAAAACGCATCACAATGCATTCCACACAAACATGCCAGAAAATCCCGAGAGAGTTTGACCGGTTGACCTCGCTGTTAATTTTATGCAGGAATTACAATAACAATGCTTGGTCGAATGACGCAGTGCCTTGAGGGTGGGATCGCCAGTGGTATAGGGGGAGGAGTACCTTCCCGATGGTGATAAGTGGTGCGGATTATCGTCGCCTAGGTGACTGTCGTTGCAAATACCTGGACTGAACCCAAGCGTGGACTGAACCATTTGGTTTTTTTGGGTGTCGATGGTACTAGTACTTTGACAATACAAGTAAAGATGCACAGATATCGAGTTTATTGTCTGTTTATGAGCGGCCAGTATTTCCAACAGCATGAATTACGTGCATTTGCCCTAGAAGAAATAAATAATTTCGAATAAAACATCGCGAATATAACCACATTCCTTAAGCTCGACGTACCCCAAAGAACCATGAAATCACCCGACTTTCGATTGAAAAGATGAGTTTTGCCAAACCGCGTATACAGAAAAAGTGGCAGATGACTTTATTTTTAGAATCATAGACAGTATAGCGAGATGTAAAAAATGTGAAAGAGGCTCCCCATCTAACTATCCTAAATGTTTTTGTGTCGAGTTTGTGTTTGATTCGTTTCGAAAATGTGTTCCTACATTCTTATCCGATTGTGTGTGTTAATAAAAATGTTTGTTTCGCTTTGGATATTTGTAGAGAAGTTTGGATTAGTGTGTACGGTAATGTTTTGTTTGTGTGGAGAAAGCTTATGGCGAGACGCAGCCGGACCTATGTTGTTACAAAAGTTGATAGAGTCGCCCTTTGACGCTTGCGTTTCGAAACCCGGGTGTGGTTTCTCATCAGTCGCGGTGTAGATTCTTTCCTTAGTTTGTGTTTGTGAAAATTTATTTTAATGCATTTTAGTGGTCTTGCTTTTCGATTAGCGAGGCAAGTATATTAATTTTTGGTCACGTTGTGAGTCCGTTTGGTGGTTCGGTTTGTTTGTTCTATGTTTCTTTACTTCGGTAAATTTTGTTTTGACTGGTGTGTCTTTTAGAGTTTTGCGGAGGTTTGTGAATTTTTAGGCAATAAGTACCACTGGGGGTACGGATTTTATGTTTATTGGATCAAGATACTCACAAGTATCCTGGTTGATGTGCTTGTTCTCGTACATTTTGATTCATAGTTGTTTACTTTGTTTACTGTTTGTTCTGGCTTGTTGTGTATAATACTGAGTGTTGCGTAATTGCCTTTCGCATTCGAGTACGTAATCGTTTGTGTTGACAATGACGAAAACCCGACCCTTGTCGAGGGTTTTTTTTCCCGAAATTTGTCTATTGTTTGCAAGCTGGTTTATCGCGATTCTTTTAGCACGCGACATGTTTTGTTTCCTTGTTTGAAAGGGTATCTCTAGAAGTGCGAGTTTAGCAGCTTCAGATAGCTTTCAAGTTTTTGGTGTTTGTTGTTTGTGGAGCCCAATTTGACTTTTCTTTGAATTTGTGTTGTTGCGATTGTTTGTGTCTCACGATGTAGCGTAGTCACATTTTACGACTTTATTTGTTGAAATCCTGAGGTGGTTTGCGTCCGAATTAATTTTAAGGCCTTTGCCTAGTACTATTTTTCGGAGTTTCATAGTTTGAGCGATGATAGGTTGTTGTTGAATTTCATGTTGTTGTCGGCTTTTCTTTGGAAATAGCTGATTTATTTCCACGGCCATTTTTTCTGTTACGTTATTTTTATGTGTACGATTTTTGTTATTTCTTTTAAGTGTTTGTGTGTTCTATGTCATTATGTGTTTTTTTGGTAGTTCTCTTTTTGGAGTGTTTGGTGGCCCTGAAAAGGGCCGCTTGGTATGGGTTTTTGTTAGCGCTTGGCGCGTTTGTTTTGGCGATGAGCCTATAGCTTTTTTATGCTTCTTTTCGCCGATTCGATGTGCTTGGTAAGTAGGTGTTTGCCGCCTTCTTGTCACTGTGTGTGCGTACATGGACAGTCTGCATAGCCCTTGAATGTGGTCTCGATTTTGATCAAACTTACAATTTAGGAGTATATATCAAAACTGATAAATGATTTATGTTTTCACATGGGTTCACAAAAAGTTTCGCCCCGGTGTTCATTTTTGGCCCAGGAATTCCATCTACCCACCCTTTACAGAGTAGTAAGCTTATGGGGCAAGTAAATATGGATGCGCCGGTGCGATTCAACGATCAACCTGTATATCGCATCGAAAGTCAACAATTTTACGGCACGGACTATGATTTTATAAGTTTATACACAGTCCCTCGTGGATAGAGAGACTGTGGTTTATATAAAAATTATAAGGCGCGGGGTATTATATATTGACTGATTACTGTAGCTATAGATAGGCTACATTCAGGACGGGCAGCGACGGGCAGTGATTAGTAGGCAAAACCACGGTCCCTCCACAGAGGGACCGTGGCAAAACAGGTGGTTTTCACCGTGGGCAGAACTCGGTGCAATTGTCATAACGTGAAGGAAAGAAGCTGGATCTGACGACGAGTGCTGATGTATAACTGGAACTTATTTATTGAATACGGAACAGTGGCTAGGCTGAACGGCCTAGCTACAGAGAGTGACTGTGGTCCAAAGTTCTAGTTTCGGTCAAAGTTCTAGTTTCTGAGTGAATGTCCTGTCTCGGTCACTCCACAAGAGAGTGACCGTGGTTGTCGGTCCTAGAGTTCTCCCCTTCTGAGTGAATATCCAGTCTCGGTCACTCCACAGGAGAGTGACCGTGGTTTATCGGTCAACTAGCTTGGTCTGACGGGCACACAGGCAGATCATGTATCGTTGACTGCGCCGTTAGGCGTAGTCATGGTTCCGTATTCAATAAATAAGTTCCAGTTATACATCAACCCTCATCGTCTGATCAAGCTTCTTTCCTTTATATTACGACACAATGATACTGAACTTAATAGTAAGCCTGTCACCTTGAAGGTAATGCTGTAGGTGAAACAAGTAAGCTTACTTCAAACGCACGATGTTACAATTTACAAACATTCCTATCTCCATGGTACAAACAACACCACAAGTGAAACGTACACATAGAAATACACGCGTTCCTACGTTGTGCCCATCCGGGCCACGCGATTTAAATATGACTGATAATGCTGGATAGTGTTAATTGGGTCGGTAAACAGTCAATTAATAGTTTAATTGACTACCTGGGTGATTGGGCAGGTCGTGTCCAACGACGCATATGCAAAGCAGGCCAAAAGACAAAAGCCCCAAAGTTATTGACAGCTGGCCAGAGGTCACCGTGAATACGTAATGACGCTTCACTACGCAGAAACTGCGTAGTCAAGCCCTTCTTAACCGGTCAAACTCTCTCGGCATTTTCCCTCATGTTTTACTGTAACATATATATGTGAGATAAGACTCTAGGGCAATCTATCACACAAAGCTATTCCATGATGTATTCGATGTTGATAATCTGAGCTAAGAATGGTGAATTACGACTTGGGAAGAAAATCAAATCTACGTCAAAGAAATTCTCGCTCTTTGATATATCTTGTTTCAACCAAAAAACACTCTTTTTTCATCATTTATCGTACGCCGACAACAATATGTAACATAAGGTACTGAAAAGCGGTTTATTTCGTATAACATATGAATCCCATTTGTCTTACGCATAAACCTTCTTTCCAATTCTTCGATTTCCTTCACTGGTGTCACATTTTATATTTAATAAATTGCTTCCACTTGTCTGTCCTATCCTATTCGAAAACATGTTTAAAACGAAGGTAGGCAGGTAGCTGATATTTGTTTAAAATAATTTACATGTAACAGATATCCATATCTACCACTGTTCCCTGACATACATACTTTGCCTTGTTCTCGGTGACGGTAACCGTCTATGTAAACGTACCTGATACATTAGATATCATCTCACCATGTTTGCGTCGATTGCTCTCACGGACCCAATAACGCATGCGCAGTTCTACATTTTGCTACTTCAAGTTATACAATTCTTTTCGAAATGGCGTGAAAATTTTGCTCTTCCAGAGTTTACAATATTA
Organism: Ptychodera flava; assembly: GCF_041260155.1. Taxonomy (NCBI): domain Eukaryota; kingdom Metazoa; phylum Hemichordata; class Enteropneusta; family Ptychoderidae; genus Ptychodera; species Ptychodera flava. The sequence continues at coordinate 20,019,237 of NC_091944.1, read as the reverse complement.
GGAAAGTAACAAACTCTTCATACGTATATGTTCAATATTTGTATCGTGAAAATTATTAAAACCACGTTTCTGTAAAAGTGATTAATGAAAGGAAGTGGATACAATACAACGTCCATTATGATAGGTCAGCAGCCTGCAGTATCTATTCTACATGAAAGACACTTTTATTTCCTATGCAAAGTGTGAATGGTTCTGTTGGGAGTCAGTGAATATGCCGCGGCTGAACCCAAACCCGACACCGAACAACTCTTAGACATTTTTTTAATTTTATCTCTTTGCGTTTTATTGGTGTTTTCTCCCAATTTTTATTTATAATTTACCTCTTTTTTAGTGTTGTGTAAAGCGCATTGAGATTTTTTAAAATGTAATGCGCTCTATAAGAAATAAATATTATTATTATTAAGTTCATCATTTATTTATTTTAGGGATGGTTTGGGAGGCTATGTTAGCGTTTTAAGTTCCTTTGTCTGTAAGTATTGATTCAAGACATTCTAGCTTTTTTTGGTCAGTTTGTTCAATATAGTTTCTTGCTTGACTTCAAAACATCTGTCGAAATGCTCGATGTTCCACTTTTTGACAGCCCTCCCCTATAATGTGTAATTTCAAACTTGTCCAATATTTATGTTGACGACTCATTCTGGTCTGGACTAGAATTCATTGGTCAACAAAAAATTGCATTCAATTCATTCCCTGTATTTTGAAATCCTGCAGGGAGAAGGAATCATTTGTTTTTATTTTCTATAAAAAGAAATAAATTAACTACTAACAAAGTTTCTAATGTGCTCCATTAAGGGGAAGGTTGTCGTCAGATGCGCATGCGCGGAGTTTTCTGTTCACCAACAATCAATCATTTTAAACGTATTCTCACATGACGTGGGTTTATAAGTCGTCAATTGGAATGCGTGCAGAGGTTGCCTTTTACCGAACAAATTTCTTTTGACCGTCTTCTGGCTTGATGAGAGAGAGAGAGAGAGAGAGAGAGAGAGAGAGAGAAGAGAGAGAGAGAGAGAAGAGAGAGAGAGAGGAGAGAGAGGAGAGAGAGAGAGAGAGAGGAGAGAGAGAGAGAGAGAAGTGCATGTGAAATGTTGATGTTCTCTCCTTTCTTTCGTCATTTACAGAGATGCGGTGGACAGCTTTGCCTCCCCTTGGGAGCATGCAGACAGTGCACAGTTAAGGCACTTGACTCACGTTCTCGAGCTTTTGAAATATCCTTCCTGAGTTTCAGAATATTACGACATAGCAACACATTGACTTCAGAGTCCGGTAGTGCGCCATCATACCATTGACGCTTGACGGTATTTGTCTTATGTTTTTTTTTCCTGTTCCATCTATTTTGTAAAACGAGATCTGGCCGTATATTGATGTGATTTGGACCAAAGAAGAACCCCCAGAACTGTCATATTTAAGAATATTGACAATACCTATAAGATTCATCACGAAACATACGCCATCAGTATTGCCAACTCTGACTGTGGGAACAACTGGAGGAGATCTGAGCTTCAATTAGTGTTAAAGAAAAGTGACAAAAATCTCGCAGAATTCTCATCTCCTATTTTAGTAACTGCATGTGTCACAGTATGTTCACACAAAAATTAGGGAGCGAGGAGATAATAAAAGTGGTTTGCCTTTCATCAATCAAACGATAAAAACACTTGCCGAGTGTCTGTCTATTTTCAATAACTAGGGGTAAGGTTTCGAGGCCCACTAGAGAAGTCGGTGTTAAGCTTATTTTGTTGTGATGTCCTAGAGTATCTGGAATTGTCAAGCAGTAGCTCCATCAACATTGTTGTCAAATTGTATATGAGTACTGTATACACTGCCGGTGAATTTATAACAATAAGTGTAAATGATTAATACAATATATTTTCAGACTTCTACTTTGTAAACAGCTAACTCACAAGAATTTTAGAAATTCACGTGACATGAACAGTTACAGGGTTCAAAACTGAATGCATCCCCGAAAGTGTGGTGATTTTTTTGTTGTGGTCTAATTTTGTAGACTAACTCAAAATGGAATAGGTAGCCGTACGCTTCTGAACGATTTTTTGCTAACCATCAATCCATTATCTTGTTACAGGGGCAGATCATTTTTTCAAGATCCTCTTAATATTTTACACAAGGTTTATGCGTGTAGCGATTGTTGACACCGTTGTTGTTGATGAAACCACAGTATTTTAATCATTAGTCGTTTGAACGATCTAAAACAGACACTATCACAGCTGCAGAGACACTAATTGTTTTTTACGGGCTTGTTTCGAGAGCGTTGACGAAAACAAAGTACGTTGAAGTATAGCAAGAAAAATAAAGGTACTTTATGAATAAACATAGGAATTTCATGTAATGGTTTTGTAATGTGTCGGTTATGAATAACTAAATCATGACCTACATGTAACTCTTATGATGATCTCAACAATTGTATCGGTGTTTATGATGGGATGAATTCTTTTATCTTTAATTCATAGCTATTGTATGGTTGAGCCACGCCCTTGAGATTGTGTTCAAAAAACCGAAGCATAGGTTCTTACACAAGCTGTTAATCCCCTCTGTACCGAGACATACCTATAACATGAGAGAAGCAGTATTCTGAGCGATGGCAGTGTTTATCTGGAATTAAAAACTATCTACTGTTGATTGACCAATCAGAGTGCTCAATTCAGGGTGTTTTATTTACTCATAAAGCCTTGGTCACCAAATTCCAGAAACGAATGACAGCGCCGTAGTAAAGTACTGTCCAATCAAAAGTGAACATGTCATATTCTGTAGACATCTGGTACGTTTTAATATTAAAATTTGGTGACACAGCGGAAACCAGCTGCAACACAAAATCTGCTGTGCCCTAGGGCATTTATATAATGTGCCCTAGGGCATTTGTAGGATGTTCCATTACATTGGAAGGCTATTTCACAAATAAAAGTTTTAATTCATATCCTAAACATGTTACACTGACAAAGGGGACGGTTGACGTAAACACATTGAAAACGAAAATATATCAGTTAGGGGCGATAGTTTTTAAGTCGGATAAAACCCTCGTACTCGGGCTCTTCTGGTATATAAAGTCCAACCCTACGATAAAATGTCTCGGCCTGCGGCCTCGACATTTTATCGTTGGGTTGGACTTTATATACCAGAAGAGCCCTCGTACTCGGGCTTTATCCTATACATAAAGACTGTGCTGTAGAAATGAATCTAACGTCTTCGTGCAGTCGATACTTTGAAGGAGATAGCGACCGAGTGGAGAGTTATCCCAAGGCAAATGAATAATCTCCAAGGAAGGGGCAGCTCCCTCGACTCTGTCAGCAATCTAATACGTATACTTGTGACAGTCGGTGAATCACACATCAAATCTACAGGGTGGCGGTGAAGATCTCTTTAACACATGCATTAAGGTAGAACGCGCCTCGGGGACAGATATTCAACTCTCAAATTACTAATTGTTTTCTGATCTACCACTTGCGGGGGCTCATTTTACAGCTCTTGGAGAAAGAAAAACTTTCACCGGCTTAGTGTTAATCCAAAATTTATTTTTTCACCACAGAGTTAACACAGGAATGACAACAATTTTGAATTTCAAATATCGCAAAATGTTGGATAATTTGTTTCGCTAGTTCGAAACTTTGCGCGGTTACCCCCGATTTTATTGTTGATTTGATAAGAGAATGGTTGAAAGTTTCATTCAGGAAAGTTTGAGTACAAGTTTAAATCTTTCACTTTCGAGGTGCATACAGCCTTAAGCTTGAGCGATCGCCAAAATGAGAGAGGTTTAAACATGTCTCAGCAGATACATAACGGTCTCTGGAGCCGACCTCTGCCCGAGCATCAGCTGGCTACTTGCGGCTTGTGAGAAAAAGTAAGCATAGCAGTACGAGAAAAATAATCTTTACATGTAGGGCCCTCCAAAATCAGGAAAACCGTCCTTTGAAAGCTCACTCAGGTCGATTGCATTGAAAATGAGAACATATTTGTGCGTGAACGAATTATGAATATCATATCAGCCCATGCGACTGTCTTCAATCGCATGTCATAATAATCGGATCACTCACTGGAAGGGCTGTAGACTGCACCGCCAAAATAATCAGAACAGGGGCAAATGATCAATGAGTGTCTGTTGATAAAAACGTAATTCCAGAAGTCCATGTCTCTAAGAAACTTAATAAGCCTACATCAAACCCATCACCTGGCTTTTCTGTGTCAAAGCAGACGCGTTGTGGCATATTCTGAGATTGAATTTTAAATTCCATTTTAATGCAAACAATAAATTTTCATTCAAGTGTACATACAACCACAGTTCCTCAAAAAAAGACCATGGGAACACCGTAATCTTCATTAAGCTTAGAAATGCAGGTTTTCACCCATTCAGTCATGATATCTTCCTTGATCATACCACAGGAATTTAGAAAACGGTGGTTTTCTAAATCGAATGAATCCCTTTCAGGCAGATGCCATATTTTTGACATACAAAACCACATAACTATGTCGTGTGTTCGTTTTCTATGGATTTTTCTGTTTTGAGCTGATCTTTTCAAAGTTGTACGGTGAGAAATGACAGAGACGGAGACATTTGTTTGAAAAACAACTTCATTTTAACCAACGAAAAACAAATGGCCATGTTTCTAATAAAATAGAAAGTACATAGTCCTGATTAACAATAAACTTTACAAAATACCGCCATATATCTGAAATTGTGGCTAAAAATTCTACTATAAAACTTCATTTTGATAAATTCATGACTAACACATAACTGGTTCATTGATCTTCCGGACGCAAGTTGAGGTGCAACAGCGCCCTCATCGTCTCAAGATTTCACGATTTAAAGATTAATATTATCAAAGAAAATGTAACAAAGTGACACTTCTCTAACAGATGGAGTATCGTCAGGTAATTGTATCCTATCTAATGTTGAACTAATGTTCCATAAAAGTACACAATTGAACAATATTTGCATTATTACTAGTTTCTATTATAAGACGAGATCAAGAATCTTGAAAACGTGCCAGTTCAGATTTTACAGTTCCCACCAATCTTGTCGGACTTTTGAAATTCCACAACTGCAATATTGAGTCAATGATGCATACACTTCTTGAGAATAATGTAAGCACATGTAAAGCATACTGGTAATTGGAAATTGCGATACGCTTATTAACTACACCAAGCTACGCAATGCGGCTGGGTAGATCTATACTGTCCATTACCTTATCCAAGGTATCTCAAATTGTTTCCATATGAACATAATCTAAACTTATCAAGGGAACATTTCTATGCGTCAATTCAAAGATAAAGACTGCTGTGATCGTTGCTGTGATAGCTACTTTATGCTGTTACTCTTCGATATATTTCAAATCATTTTCAAACCTGACTATCGCGATGCATAATTGGCTTACAGTAGCACCGGTTAGGACTGCATGAACAAACATCTCCTGGCAAATTTAATCTCATTCCACTGGTATAACCCTGCAAAGCCTTTCCTGATTCTACCACTTTTAACAAATCTGACATTATTTTTCCCGTGGTTTGGGTGCGTTCATACACAATCATGTTTCAATGGTGGCTATCAAATCAACAGCTGAACTGTTGCACTGTGGTGCATTTCAAGGTCACCATGTCATCTTTCCACTCACAGCTTCTAACAAAGGTCACAAATTAAAAAAAAATTGTTTTGCAAAGAGCTTGATCATCTGTGTTGTGTACCTGATATTATATACCTGTCTTAGAAACTGACTGAGGGCCAGATGGACGTGAAACATTTTCTGAGTAAGTCATCAAAGTTACAACTTACATGGTCTTGTATCACTTTGATAAAACATAATTTCATATTGCACAAATCTATATGGTTGAGAACAAGGTACATGAAATGAACAAGTATATACCAAATATCCCTTAAAAGTCAACGCTTGGATGTTAAACCAGATTGGTCCCAAGTTTTACATGATACTTAACTAACAAGAATAATACTTTGCAACAAAATACAAATATGCTCTGAATGTTCTACAGACATTTAAAGTGATCTCAGAATTTACCAGAAAATACCAGTACCGTTTCATTTGGGTTTTGCTTGTGTATATGTATTAACCTGTGCCAATTGGCTTTTAGCTTTAAAGAACAAGTTTCGGACAAACAAGTGGCAAATTAAGAATGTCATCTGCAAACGTTATTTCACATTAACACAGCCTCTAAACCTAGTTCTTGAAATTCAAAATTGGTCACCAACCCTTTCATAGTCCTGAAAAAGATGTCTTTTTTTTCTGTGACAAGGTAGAACTATTCTTCTTTGTTGGACACAAACTACAAAACAACAACTCAATTTTGAACCTGGTACAAATAGTTTAAGTAGCAAGACTTTCTCGGTGTTGTGACATCAACACCAGCAAAATGAGTCCAAGTAAAGTCGCTTTAGATTAAACATAAAACCATGAGTGGATTTTCATAAATATCTTGAGACAAAACTGCCCATAAAATTGGCATTAGCTTGATTCATGGATGCATATGGGCAGTAAGTCAGAGTAATGTTTCAACTTCTTCCAAGAACAAAATATCAGTTAAAAGGAATGAAAATTCATACTTCATATTGCATCTGCACAACACTAGAGTCATGCAAATTATGAAACGATTTTGGAAGTGCTGACACAAGTGGCGCTCTTACAAGAAACTGCATATTCTGATGAACTGAAAATGAAGACTTCAAGAACAAGATGTGAACCAACCATATTGGCGTCAAACACTGACTGTGAAAATTTCTTTCATATTTGTGAGTTTTAATGTTGATATGACCTAAGTGAACCTTCACAGTCCAAAAAACAAGCACAGTGGAATACGGGAGATATCTTGCATGTCTGGGTATAAATCTTACTGGTGAAAGAAGTACGGTACTTTAAATTAAGATTCCATAAATATATATTAGATCTACTCAGAGCTTGAGCCTTCTTTATAATGAAGTTAACATGTTGGCTCCAAAATGCTAACATTTCTAATCACAAACTAGAAGTTCTGAATTTGAAAGAAACAATCTTGTTTTCTCACTTTAAAGACGAGAAATTTAAAACTCATAATTTAAATATACTGTGTATCAATGCATTGCATAGCTCAGAGACACAATGTGGATACCACGTCCTATGGAAATAAATCTTAACCTGTTTACCCCGAATTCCCTGTAAACAGGTCCACAATCGCCATAGATAACAATGGGTTTGGGCAAAACCATGGTGGTGAAAGGGTTAAATTGCCAATATCTGGATACTAAGTTCTGAAGTGAGCCACAGAGCAGGAGCCTTAATATGAACGCTATAACTTCAACTTGCGGCATGAATATATTTTAGATACTTCTTCACTCCTAGTGAACACTGAGTAGCATTTTCAATCACAATTTTTTTACCTGGTAGGGAAAATGAACATATTACACATCTCAGATATACAGTTTGCATATATTCTAACAGTGCAATAAATCAACACTTTTATTGCATGCCAATCTTGCATTTTTTAATAACTGTTTAAATATAAATATAATAAGCTACACAAGTAACAATGTTAAACAGATGTTAGTATGGTTTTTGCTTGCCTTAAATTTCAATTCCATAAATTTAAAGTTACTAACCAAAAGAATACACTACTTTTAAGCACTGAATGTTATTTCATCATGTCACAGAAATACATTTTTTCTACCCTTGAAATTTTGTTACGTTAACATGATAAAAAAAAATACCAAGTATACTTTTTAAAATCATGGCAGTGGATAAAATTACACATACTCTTTTATACAACTTGAAACATTCTTGCAACCAGATATGGGCTGATGAAATTAAAAAAAGGATTTTTTTTATTGACTCATTTACTCAACGAGTGAGAAGCTCATTAAAAGATGTGATACTCACTGCCAAAGGGTTAATCCCAGAATTCTAATGGGCCACGGTACAAACAAACCCACATGCACAAACGAGCATAGAACTGCATACATTTCCATACTTGCTGTACACATGGGTTTTCTGTACTGTCATCACGTGATCTTTTGGCACACCGAGTCTGTAGAATGCATTGTGTTCTTTGTATTCCGGAGTAGAACCATTACTCAATGAAGCAATGAGCAGAGAACACAGCTGCATCTGAATTTCTTCTGCAATTTGTAGACTTCCTTTGGACTAAGGCTTTTCATATCTTGACAGATTTCTGATTACAAGAATGAGCTAAATAGTTTTAACAAAGTGCGCTTTTCCACCAATGTTGAAAGTCATCAACACCTTATCAAAATAGTCATAAAACTCGTGAAATTGGGACACCAGACAAAAAGTTCATACGATAATATCTTGTACAGAAGTGAAGGACTGCAAATTCTGAAAGTACTCTTTCAGGGAGGGAGCCTAGATAATAGGGGGGGGGGGGGGTTGACTAGAATGCTGAAAAGCATGTTTTTGGCTTTGCAAAATTTTACAAAATTATTTTATGTCAGATTTTCTATGGCATGCATACTTTTCCGATCCGAAAAGTTACACGCCTTTTTCCAGCTGGCCTCTAAGTAGATAATCTGTTTTTCAAAAAAACAGCAAGCAGCACAGCTGTAATTTTGTCCAGCAACTTTTGCACTGTGTAAATTTTCATCTGTGACCCCCCCCCCCTAAAGTTCTGATGAGCAATCCCTTAATGAAGCTGAAGAACAATATGCAATGGAAATTACACTAACATTCATGATGAATTCAATCTTAGGATGAAATTAACCAGAGTTGTATATGCAAAAAAACATTTTCTGAAAATTAATTAAAAAAATTATTGTTTGTCTCGGCGAGCACTCACTTGTCATACAACAAATACAGTTACTGTAGCCATAGTAAAGGTGGACTGCCCTAGATGGGAAAGTGCAAGGCAAGAGTGCTCAGCCATACCAGACTTACAAAAGACCAGCATTTTCTAGGCTAGACTTTCAGAACATTTCACCCCCAATTCCCTATAAACAGGTCCACAAGCACCATTGATAGCAAAAGGTTTAGACCAAACCATGGTGGTGAAAAGGTAATTAACAAAGTATCAGATAGAATTCTTCACAATGAACCATGAATCCTGTAAAATTACTTCACAATCGAACCTGTGATTTTTCCGCTTCTAGTTAATCATCATATTTTTGCTGTATCTTGATCGAATGTCAACACATTAAGTCGGTGCTTTGACTGAAAGAGCCGTCGCTCCAGCGAGCGTGAGAGCGCCCTTGAGCGATGGATCTTTCAGTCTAGTTGGTGCAGTGTCCGAGACATAACTCAAACTCTGTTGCTGTAGAGATATTTCACTGGTCAAACAATGCAGTATTACTTTGCATATGGACTACCCACCTACTTGTACAAAACCTGTTACAATTTTCATGCAGATTGGCCAAAGCAAATGAATTTGAACATCAAACTGCTAAATTCACATGTACTCTGTCAAGTATTGTGGCAAGATATTACATTTTTCTAATAAGATAATATGACCAGTAAGACTCCAATCTACCAGGACTATAAAAATGCTCTGTACTTTTCATGTTCTGAACACTGAATTCATTTTAAAATGACTATGCTCTGTCTTGGTGGACAAACTACACCTACAAACTGCTTTGAGCTCAGCTATCCCTTACACAGATCAATGTACAGTAGTCATTTGAATTTTTCAAGAATATTTTACAGCATCTTTTCATGAATATGATTCTCAGATCAATAATACTACCATTCTCTGCATTGTACAATACAATTATACCTGCTTTCTGTATAAGATAAAAGTGATGATTTTACTTCCCAACCAAACAGGAATTCTACTCTTCACCAGATGAAGATTCGGAATCTGAAGATGACCCGCTGTCTGAGTCACTCTCACTCTCAGTTTCACCTGAGCTTTCAGATTCAGATTCGCTGGAGGATTCTGCCTGTTTTCCCTGTCTCTTCTTTGGAGCTGCCACAGCTTTAGCTTGGGGCTTAGATTTTGTCGCGGTCTGTTTCGGCTGTTCTTCCTCCTCTTCCTCTTCCTCCTCCTCTGATTCTGAAGATGATTCTTCACTTTCAGATTCGGATTCAGATTCAGAGGCTGAATCTTGAGGTCCTGCCCTCTGAGTGGAGGTCTTGGGTTTCACAGCTGACGCAGAGTTCTCTGCCTCGGCTTCAGATTCTGAACCACTGCTGCTTCCAGATTCTTCCTCTGATTCACTTTCAGATCCACTCTCGGATTCTTCTTCAGACCCACTTTCAGATTCTGATCCACTCTCTGAACCTGACTCAGCTTCTTTCTTGACCTGTTTTGAGAAATGGGATAATTTGTGACCAGCTTTTCTATGTATTTTGCCACAGACCACATTCAGTGAAGTTTTTCAGACACCACAAACTGACCATGAAAAGATGTGCCATCTATGAAAAATATATCACATTGTTTGAGAAAGCCTTCACTAAGTACTTTTGGTAAAACATTCAAACTGCTGAATAGGTCGTCATCAAAGAGCTGATCGGTGAACATGATGGACTAAACTTGACAGGTTTCAGAAATGGCAGTAGACACATGATGATCAGTGACATAACAGGAAAAACAAGTAAAATCTAAATGAGAGGCTGATTTCATAATTTGAAAGAGATAAGCATCAAGTACAACCATTACTTATCTTTACCATCAATAATATCAACTCTGTCAGAGTGAGAAGTATTAGTTTTTTCCTATCTGCCTGGGACAGTAAAATGGTCTGGACATAATTTTTGCAACTTACCAGCCAAGTAGCCAGGTGAAAGTAAGTTTACAATTCTTGGTTTGCTGAGATCAGAGTTATAGTGTAGCATCCCAGGTAAACAGTATGCAAGACATTATCAAGGCAAGCGCAAATTTGCTTGGACAGGAAACTTTGAAAGTGACCAGCCCTGAAGTTTGGTTGAAACTTTGCATGAGATTTCTGCACGGACTATGAATGATGAGATTGAGAAAGCAAAGACAAATTCTCAGAAGTGTGAAGAGAGGATTTCTCTTACCACAGCTGCCTTTTTGGAGTCAGCTTTCTTTGATTTCCGACTTGCTTTGCTAGCTGAGAGCTCTTCATATCGTTTCTTTTCCTCTGCGGTCAAACTCTACAACAAAACAGGAAAATATGAATGGCCTTTGAGTTGAAAAATGACAAAACCTTGAAGCCTTAGTTGTCAGTAGCCCTAACTGAAGGAACACAAATGTCACAATTGAACTCGCTATACTTTGGCACAGCCATAGTTATCCATGAAGTGGTTGGATAAGTGAACAAGGAAATTGGGAGTACAAAAGTAAATGGCAAGTAGTCACTGGTGAAACATGAAGAGTAGCAGATCCACAGTTAGGGCACAAGTCAGTCCCTACTGGACAACAACTGATTGACCTTAATGAATTGCAGGAAACACTGTACACAAACTCTAGAAATGCCAGATTTTATGTCTACAAAATGTTGACAACTCTCTACTTTTCACTTCATTGTTCATCTGTTGAACATATCATGAACACAAATGACATGCTTTAATTGAACCCGAGTGTTCAATCCCTGAACAGAGGTTGTGCAGGGACTTTTTTTCTTTAATGAAAATTTGTTTCTCTATTAAAGGGACAAAGTTGGCCATTTTTCATGAATTTTGTTTGATACGAAATACTACTTATATTGTTTGACATGTTGAAAGTTACTGAATGAAATGGGTGACCATACATATATTCGACCCAGGTTTTAGACAAATTAAATGAAACCCTTGCAAAAATGAATTAATGGTCATGACCATTAATTCATTTTCGCAATGGTTTCATGTATCGTGTCTAAAACCTGGGTCTAATATATGTATGGTCACCCATTTAATTCAGTAACTTTCAACATGTCAAACAATATAAGTAGTATCTCGTATCAAACAAAATTCATGAAAAATGGCCAACTTTGTCCCTTTAATGTACCAGTACGTTTATAACCATCTCTACTTGTGTCTTTATTTTATGGTAACTTTGTGTCAGAACAAAATATTATCATATCAACCAAGGAAAATATTATGTTCTGATTCAGTATGTACTAATGACTATCCTGTGCCAGCCTTTTACATGATTCAATATAACATCTTCAAATGATAACAGTAAAAGAGCAGTGCACATACCTGGAGAAACTTAGCTTTCAGATCTTCATATTTCTTGAACATCTTGTCTCTTCGGAGCTTGTACTTCTTCTTTTCTTGGTCCGGCATCATTTTCCAGCGTCTGCCAATCTCCTGAACTCTGGATTTGCTGACTAAGTGTTTAAGTTCATTGCTTTGAAGCATTTCCTGACTGTATAAGGCATAGCCATTGCTGTAAGTAAACAAACCAGAGACAGTATGTAAAATGTTACAAGTACCAGATGATTAAAATTATCAGCTTTTGATAATTATTCAGAAGGTATACATTTGATGACGGGTATTGAGATGTGTCAAGTTGTGCGATGTATCTTAAATAAATGACAAGATACTTTTCAGTGACTGTCAGCCCAAGAGCTTAAGTTGGCCAACAGAAATAGACACATATACTGTAAATATGCACCTCACAAAAAAGAAAGATTAAACTTTTGCTCAAACTTTCTTTCAGAACACTGTAAACCATTCTCTTTGAAAATTAGGAATGAAAATCAGGGGTTATTCTGCAAATAACCCTATATTTACTGATGTTTGAAATTAAAAAATTGTTGCTAACTCTGCGATTATTTGAGGGGCAAATTAAAATTTCTGATTTTCTCAAAACCAAGATGGTAAAAACTTCCTTTCCACACAAATTCAACATGAATCCAAACAAGCAGAACATCAGCTAAGTATTGTAAATATCTGAGAGTTTGAATATCTGCTTCTTCCCCCGGAGATGCACTCCACCTAACGGAATAATTTTTTTCCCCACAGTGCCTTCGGTTTTCAGCAGCATATGGTTCATGTACTTACGCTGGTGGCTTCTTTGGTTCCTGACTAAGTATCTTCTCATCAACTTCTGCTTGTCTCTGTGAACGTAAAGTAATTCAGAATTCAGTGATGAGACATCACATGTCGCATATAACACAGTTTGTGTCCAAAGTCTCTTTTCAAGCATGGCAAAAGCGAATCCAAAGTTGGGAAGTATGCCTTAAACAAATTTGAATCAACTTCAAATCAGTGCCTTGACATATCACAGACTAGTGGTAGATTGTGCCAAGTTTCTCGTATTAACACCTCTTTGCTTGTCTATTGCTTGTGTGGCCTCCCTTGGAAGCCTACGGAGTAGATGTGGTCACCAAATATTTTTGAAAGATTGAAATTTCATTTTTGCTCCATAGAATTAACACGGGGTTGGTGACCATTGTGAATTTGAAATATATATAAATTTCAGGGAATTTGTTTCTCTTATCCAAGACTTCGCGAAGTGATCCTAAGTTTTATTCCTCATTATGAAAGAATGATTTTAAGTTTGCTGGAGGGAGTCAGCCCTTTACTTGTAAAACAGTAAATATTTCTGATGTTACCATGTCATACACGGCAATATAAATCACACTGACACATTTTCATGTTTTGTGTTTTCAGAAGTACTAAAATACTATCGAATAGTTCTCTTTCATGCGTTGCAAACCAGAATGTCATGATAGGGATTGGATGATTCAAAGGAAAATGATTGCATACATCAAATGTTTCTTCAACTTGGCGCTTGTTTATCCCACTGTGTTTTGTCGCTCTTGTCTAATTTCTCCCATTGTATTTTTAGAGCTTGTCTTGCTGCGTCAATCGTAACCTTTGGTAAATAACAACAATACACAAATAAACAAACCTTGCAGATCACATCAAAAAAAGAGGAATTTTTCATGATTATTACATTTAGGTTACCTAACAGGCTAGAAATTTCAAAGATTTGTGATTGTCAAAGATTGTATACTGAATTTTTTGATGTTATATTTTAACACAGAAACACATAAAGTTTCAGATTTTGCTTTATGATTTCATTATTAACTGAGGGGAATGTATTCAAGCGAAACGATTTCAGAGGCCTGATCAAACTAAAACCTGTTTTGGATGACCCAGAACCAACTCACTACCACGGTTAAATCCAAATGCATGCTTCATGACAAATACGTCAAAGTATTTTGATGAGTGTTCACAATTATTCCACACCAAACAAACACAACAAACAACAAGACACTGCTTACTCTGTTCTTTTGAATGTACTCTTCAGTTTTGCTCTCAATCCACAGGTCCTGAGCTGTTTTTGGTGTCTGTGCATTTTGTCTTTTATTCTGGTTCTTCTTCTTCTGTGATGTCGCCTCCTTCAAGTATTCCGGGTGCTCTTTCCTGGTGAATGCACACAAGTTGCAGATTTTTAACCCTGATATGGCCAAGTCATCAAGTTGGTTGAAAGTTAAGCATAACATGCCCCACATCTTGCATTAAAAAATTGAATGTTTCAGGGCTTCTGGAAACAGAGATATTGTAAGCACGATTTTTAAAGACTAACGTCGCCATGACATGTCAAGCCAAATAGGTTGTTGTACATACGGTTTCAGCTTAATATACTGCTTTTTTACTGACTTGTCAGTTGGCAAAGTGATATTGTCTTTCAGGAAAAGGGTTAATAGACTAAATAACAGGAAATCTTTACTCAAAGTCTCATAGCAGTGCCCTGAAATAAGTCTCTTTAGTCTAAACATTATCGGGGCAGGACGAAACTACTCCTAGCTTGTTATATTTCAGGATGCATAAATTCAATCTATAATTCAACTTGAGTTTTCTGACTCCAGCTGATGACTCACTACTTTGGTATTTAAACTTTGCACAAAAATAACAAGATGAATCACAAACAAAATTCCTATGAATTACAGCAATATAGGCTGTAAAAGAAGTGAAATTCAAACATTTAAAGACTTCAGACTGTTTGAAATTACCATTAGCTGTGTACCATATACACTAGGACACTTAATGGTAATTTACAATCATGAGGCCATATTCACTGCACATACATGTACATGAGCACTATGACGCATACTGAACACATTGCCTACACAAATCAATTTACTGCACAGCCAATATTACAAGATACTATTCAAAATCCAATATATGCACCCCTGTAAGCCTGATAATAGCTTATTTATTTCCTAAACTGCATGTGATCTCTTCAAAAAGCTTAAGCAATTATAGGAGATGATCCAAACTACTGACAAATCCTACTATAGATCACAGAATAGTCAAAACTACTTACACAAACTGTTGCATTTGTTTTTCGTAGTCAGCTTTGTACTCTTCCTCCTTCTTCTTGTACTTTTCCTGTTCATGACAAATAGAATCCATTTTAACTCATGAAAGTAACATTTCCAGTGAAATTTCCACTCAAATCACTCTAACTCTGGTTTTAAGAACTGAGTAAGCTCATCTAAAATGCCATATAGATCACAATCAGAGCTACATGTATATTCTCTCACAATAATGACTCATTATAAATGGATAGGCATACTGACACAATACTCACAGGACTGAGGTAGCCCTAAAGAACACTGGGACATCCCTTTTCTATCATACAAATCAGTGCTTGTCTGAGGGTGCTTTCCATGATGAATAAATACAAAAATACCCCCTAAGATAATGTTGCATTGTACTGTAGCACAGCATGGGTCAAGAATTATACAGTATTGTCCTTTTTTCACAAATAATATAAAGCAACATTGCAAAGGCAGAAAATGATCTCACAAGTTCTGATCAACATGATTTTGAGTGAGATAGAAATGTTAGAATATATGCCTATCACTGTGCTGACTTGTAAGCATGCTTCAAGACCACATCTTATACATGTACCTCCTTTTACTGGGTTGAGTAGAGTGAGTTGTAAATGGGAAACCTCAGCATATCAAAAACCTTTACTCTCCTGTAAGCGCATGTCACTTTGTAAAAGACACTGAATACATCAATAAGAAGCAGTGGCAGTGAATGATATCAAGCCGCTTGCAATTATGTTTACCCTTTCATCAAAATGGTTTGGCCAAGACCCATTGTTATCAACGGTAATTGTTGACCTCCTTATAGGGAATAGTGGGGGGGCAAACAGGTTTACAGAACTTACTTTCTTCTTCTCTGACTGTTGATTGTACTTTTGCACCAGAGTCCGATTTACTTCAGTGCTGGACATCTGAGGGTTACTTTTCTGAAACTTCTCTCGTTTTTCGTTACAGTAGATAAAGACAGCACTGATGGGCCTCTTTGGTCGATCAGGGCACTAGGATAAGCAATAATGCAAAAGTCTTTCAGTGAACAAAGTGAATCTTGGTATTTGAGTGGAACAGGATGTAAGCAATATGAAGTTAACCCTTTGAGTGCTTTAATTTTCCCACCAAAATTTCAGTGTAACATTTTACCAATTTTTATGAATTTTTCTGTGATTTTTTTGATAGATTTAGACCAAGTGCACATAACTTTTCATGTGCTACAAGTTTTGACCAAAAGTTTTGGGAAAATTAAAAAAAATAATTGCCTAAATCTGTAAAAGTTGTTGGTGTAATATGCTAAAAAAGGCAAAAAAATGACTTTGGCACTATCTGTAGCTGTACACTGAGAACTGCTTTCTCCACATAGGTTCTGAAGTCTTGATATTTCTCACACAACTTTGTACAAAGGCACTGAAAATATTGAGAATAAGATGTTACTATCGATAACAATGGGTTTGGGCAGATGCATTGTGATGACAGGGTAAAACATCAGTGCAAGCAGCTTGATATCATTCACAACAGCTGCTTCTTGTTAGTTTTCAGTGACTTGTGAAATGTAAGAAATAAAAAGACTTCAGAAGCTATACAGAGGGCAATTGTCAGTGTATAGCAGTTGACAGCATTAACAGTTACCCTTACTCTCTTTACGCTTAAAGGGTTATTTTCACGATTACCAGCTTGAATTTGGTTAAAGTAAGCAAACTTTTTGATAGACTGCAGATCAAATTTTCCTCCATCAGTTCCATTTGATAAGTCCTTCAATCAATGGCCATTAAAAAGTCTGAATCTAGATGTCTGTTTTTGAAATACCATTATACCTAACTGTTGGCAGCAGTGGCAAAAAAGTTGAATGTCTCATTGTTTTTGAAAATGTCATAGATACAGGAGCACGCACACATAAACACATACACACACACACAAACACACAAACAGAGGAGTCTGTGAAAGACTGAACGGAAACACAAGGCTTGGAACATCAATCTTTACTGACCTACACTATTCCTGTTCAAATATGTTCAGCCAGACACAAATTTAATTACGTAAAATGTCAACCATATAACGCATGACTGACATTTAAATGTACTTTCATAGGAATGCGAGAGTACACCATGATGTATGAAAGGTTTTGAGTAGAAATGTAAATGTGAACGCAGCAGGAATGCCAGAGTAGATATAGGTCTTGATAAATGACAGGTTCTGACCTCTCAATTGGTAATGATGGCTAATATTTGTAACAGCTCTGCTGTGATTGAGTGGCAAATAAAACCCACAAAGAATTTATGGCAGGCTAATCCTGACAAGGCGTCTGTACTCAGCAGTACATTCATTTCATAAGACACAGGCAACTGACAGAAATGTAATCATCACTGAAATAATCTTACTATGCAATCAACGTTGTCATAGTGACAAAACAAGCATTCATCACTGTTGCCGTGTTTCAAAGTGACCCAACATTTCCTACATGTAGATCATGACTGTTTCATCAACTTAACATTTCATCTCATTACATCAATGGAAACCACTCACATTCACTAAATCATTATTACATCGTTTGAGATTCTTTATTCTATTCCTAGCTGCGATCTGTTAAGCTGTACTCGGAAAAATCTATCAATCAAAATCTGTTCTGAGAAGTCAACAGTCACTAAGAAATCATTCCTATGTACCTCTAAGACTGACTGATTTGAATATATTCATACTCACTGGGGCTTTGGCAAGATCGTTAGCTTGGGATTTGGATTGCTTGGCTTTCTGTTCTCGCCGAAGGATTTCACGTTCTTCTTCAGGTAGGCTCTACGAGAGAAACAAAACATGACTTGTCATTCACTCCCCATCATCATGGTAAATCTTTGACCATATTCATGGACATTATTGACAATACTCAAGGAGTAACTAGTTCATGTTCCCAAGACAGCAATTCAATCATATAAAGATTGTACCCTTCCTGCAAAGTTTAAGTTTGAAACACATGATAAAAATACCAGGTCTATTACTTCCACAGTTTTCATTTAACCTGTTTGTACCTCTTATTCCATGTGAACATGTCTATAATCACAAGTGACAACATTGGGTTTGGGTTATACCATGGTCGTTAAAGGGTTAAAATATTGTATATCAAATTCTCCGCACAGATTTTGTACACTGAAGTCAAAATAAATCCTGACACATAGATTTGTTGAATTTTTCAAAATAACTTTCACTAAACAAAAGTATAATCTGTGCTTTTGGTCATGATGCTCTACCCTGAAAAACTGTTGAGAATGTAGAAAGATAAAGCACACATACTTATTTGAAAATACAACATTTTCATTATATTTCTAAATAACTTGCTTCTCAATACTCTGTCATTGTAACATTAAGATAAATCATCACTCCTTTCAAACACTTATGAAAAGGTTAAATTTGATGCAAAAAATCTTTGCTGGGAAAACATAGATGACTTACCTCTAGGTATTGTTCATACTTTTCTGTATATTGCTGCTTGTTCTGCAAGGTAATCATAACAACCACTTATTAAAGCATGCTTCGACGAAACAACTCTGAGGCAATATGCAAGCTTTAATTATGATATAACAAAGGAAATATGATACAGTATGACACAGAAATCAAATAACTTGCTACTTGCGACGTGGAATTTAATTTAATTCTAAAAGACACAAGCTGTTTGAGTTTCAATGAAGCAGAATTACACTCTGGAAAAAAAAATTATAAAGAATAATGTAATTTGCATGATTAATACTATAATTCTTTGATAAATTACATCTCTGTGCATAAAAGAATGTTGACATTCTGACATACAGTAGTTTGTTGTCTACAAGTTCATATCACAATTCATATCACAAGAGAATCAATCAAAACGTAGAAAACATCAAAATCCACAACATTCCATAGAAATTTCCATAAATTTATCCAGAATTCTAATTACATGAATTCTGCACTACGGTACGTCATAGAATATCACTTGAACTACAGAAACTTTCCACTTAAAGTCAAACATCAAGGTAAAGCTAAAACTGAAGACATCAAAATCAACAGCATTATTCCCTGGGACCATCTATAAAAATTTATCTAGCATTGCTCTTCTATGAATTCTATGGGCACACAGCACACCATCTCAAATAAATGCTGAATCAAAAAAGTTTGCCTGCAAGTCAACCACATCAAGCTAGCACCAGAAAATATCAAAATCTGCAGCACTGCACAGAAAATTTCTGGAAAATTAACCAGCATTTGACACCTTGAATAATTGGAGAGTGATACAAACTTGCCCAGCAGCTCAAGCAATTCGCAGATATTTGCGCGGCAGTCACAGATCACATTGTACATATATACATGCACTCTATGCAAATAGTGGCCAGTTGAGAAACCACATCATCACTGTCCAACGGAATAATTAAACTGCTTGCAGAAAATGCACCGATACACAGGTACAAAACATCCACAAATGAATGCCTACCTCTGTGATGTAGAGCTTGTTGCCTGAACTGCACTGATTTAACCAATTCAAGATAGTGCATTAAAAGCCTCACATTCAACTGTGTTTGTTCACAAAAGCCTTTAACAGGCCAACTAACCACTGATTATGTTGTCTAACAGTTCTTTTCATAGCCAATTAACTATTCCACATCACAGCCACTTAAATATTATAAAATACTGACCTATCAGAATGCAAATTTCAACAGTGTTGTTATTAACCTATGTGTTCACTTCGTTTCTAATTTGATTTTTAATTGTTGCCAGGGCAACACTGGAATAAGTCTCTTCCTCTTGCCTGGCTGGAGTTCGGTTGCTAGGGATACGGAGTCAAAGTTACACCTGCTGTGTGTGGTTGCTCCTAGTCATTTGATGAATGTGACCTCATCTGGAATCATTACGGCAAGGAATCATATCCTGTCTCTCCTGGGTCGAGTGGCAATATCATGTGACGTTAGCTGGGTTCTGACGTCATGTGCTGTCAAACCTCATCTTAATCACAGAGATGTAGCCTTTTGATATTCTGTCAAATTTGGATATCAACCAAATGTTCTTAAAATCAAATAATCAAATTTACATCAAAGGTTGAGCCATTTTTACAGAGAATGCATAAATACAAGCTCCGTGAATTGGTAATTTTTGGCACTCTTTTGTGATGGTTCAAACCGCACATCTAATTTTAAAACCACTTTAAAAAAATTTGCCTGTGTCTGTGGGAGTACGCAATGGTGTTTTCACATGAAAAGAGGAAAGACAGGTAAACGCTTAATCACGCCTGGAAAAATGGAATCAATAATTCTCTGATGTATGTAAGTGAAAGTCTATTTAATCTTAGCATCTGCTTGAGGCAACTTATCACATTATTGTGATGAAACTTTTAATTTCCTGAACCTTCCACAATTCACCTTACACCTTACACAAGGTAGGCTAACTTTCAAAGATCCTGATTTATTTCTAGGCTTGCTGCAATAATAAATTCTGCTACTGCTTTTAGAATCACAGGGTTTGCAGAAAGCTGAAATTAACGTGTAATTATGTTTGTACATAGGGCTTTACGATATTACGCTGTACAAGCAATAATCAACTATAATTCACACAATTTAATTTGGAAGTTATGGAGGATTACATAACAACACAGTTGAACTTCCCAAAATTAACTCTCAAGCCTTAATACTTATCCACAGTCTTTGAAAAATTTTATATTCAGTTCATATTTACTGTTAATCCAGGTTTGATTAAAATTCTGTTCATTTTCAAGCTTTTGTTACCTTCGATTGAATATCATCTCCAACCTCAAAACTATAGAATTCTGAATGATACATTTAATACGCCCATGGAAGACATTAACAAAATCAAAATGTGAGCTATCAGAGAACCTGATGGCATTAATGCCAAAACATGATATGAAAATTAAGGAGATTAATTTAACCACTGCCGCAAGATCCATTTTACTTGTTATCCTTGACACTTTTATTAGCTCTGGTTGTGATTGATTGTGATTAAACACTTCATGTATGTTGTGATTGAAGATAATTACCGATAAAAACTGTATTGACAATAAAATACACATCATGATTTGATCTTCTCTTGAATTGAGGTAAAAAATTACAGAATATATCTGCTGGCGTTCTTTGGGCAAGACTAAAGATTGCTGGATCGATACTAAGCTGTAGTACAATTTAACATTATATTATGGGGTATGTTTGTAAGTTTAATGCATTCAAAGCCACCCTCAGGCAAGCGCTACCATACATTTCTACCACACATAGGACAGGACCAGGTGCAAATATTTAAAACAATGTATGTACGTCTGTGAATATCTTGTTGCCTGTTTTACTGGCTCACAGAAACATTTCAAAAAAATTTCAAATTTACATTGACATGTCACAAATGAGTTAAATTAAACACTCCTCTTATTTTATTCCAATACTGCTCATTCAGACTTTGTGATAAAATTGTCTCGAAAACAAGCAAATAAATAACAACAGTTGCGACTAACACTAACTGTGTATTTTACCTCCAGTAACAAAACTAAATTTCCTTTGTATACATACAGTTGCTATGGTTGTTTAATGTGTCAAATTACATGTAGTTATGCCATGACTCAAGCTAAATTCATACCTTGTATAATGCCTGAAAACACCTAAGACATTCCAAGACATGTCATTGAAATTAATATCACTTTCACTATGCAATATTTGTCTCTCGAAACAGAAGCTGAACCAATCAAACTTCTAGGTGAGCTATTCTTCCATGGTGTCACAGCTACCGGTGATATTTGTGGGATTTATTCAGCAAAGAAAAATCAACAAGCTACTGTCTCTGAGATGCTATCACACAACGGTAAATTATAACATCATAATACACAGTATCATAAGAAGCACAAAATTATGAGAATT
Source organism: Ptychodera flava (assembly GCF_041260155.1). NCBI lineage: Eukaryota > Metazoa > Hemichordata > Enteropneusta > Ptychoderidae > Ptychodera > Ptychodera flava. Next base: position 19,997,211 of record NC_091944.1, on the reverse strand, counting down.
ATTTCGGTCACCAACCACGTCACCGTAACAAATGCTTATATCGTCAATTTTGCTGCAACTGACAAGCAAACAAATGTATGACAAAAAAACATAAGATGTAAGTTTACATAAAAGATGATGATTTGAGAGGGTGCTACTGATACTTCGCATTTCTGGGCTCTTTGATTCAAGTCAAGAATTTTTGTACGCAAATTCTACAATATTGTATGTTTATTGAATTTCATTGCGTCAAAGAAAACTTGTGAGCGTCGGCGGAGTGCGTCACTCTGGCATGCAGAGCAAAGTGGAACTCTTGGAATGATAATTGACTGGATTTGAATGTGCGCACTTTTAATAAATTCAAACAGTAGGACAAACATTGTCCATTGGCTCAGCGTTGCCAGGCACATTATGAGTGTAATACACAGATTAATATTAATTACATCTGGAATAAATGGTGGAATAATTTCCCCATTACTAATTCTCGCTCCCGCCTGTTTCATAAATTGTTTGGATGTTTATTTGATGGGAATACTTTTTTTTAAATTTTTTTTAATTATGAATCATGTTTTTTAAAGAAGAATTTTGCTCCTTTTCTGATTGTGATAAATTTTCATAAACAAAATATTGGTATACATGTGTAGAATTTCATTTTATACACATTGCTCTCTTGAGATATATGAGATATCAGTAGTCAACCAATTAAACCATGCAAAGTCATGCACCTGTTCATAACAAACATATTCAAAATACATTTAACCCTGTCAGTGAGACATGTATCTCCATATACATTCTAAAAGCAAAAAAATTTCATCTTGAAAAATCTAAAAATAGTTGGAGTCATATTTATTTATTTGAACATGTCAACTGCCTTTTAACACAAATGTGAGCGGAGCTAGCAAGTAATGGGAAAGTTCAACTGTCAAACTAACTGATGAAAGAACCGTACTTCCGGTTTTGAAATGTTTGCACAGTGAACTGTAATAAGTAAAGCATGTCAGACTATTGCTGACAGGTCAATCCTGACATTTCAAACCAAAATGTAGATTGAGATCCAAAGCACAGTACTTGAATACAGCTTATGTTGCATTATTCTTACTTAAGTTACATAAACAATACTCAATAAATCATCAAATCTAATGAAAAAATGGCCCAGAGAATTTACAATATTAATGAAATTGATGCTACCATCAATAATCATGTAAGGCTTCAGGTATTAGATGCTCTGTCTTGCTGTGTTGACAAATTTATAAATGATCAAACACAACCCTCTTAACCTGGATATGCAAATTCAGGGTACCACCTGGCACCATCATCAAAACATGCAAATAAGCCGTTTTGCTTACCTGGTTGCATTTGAGCTGATATGCATCTTTTTCTTCCTGTGTGAGAGTTTTCCATCGTTTGCTGCACTCTGCCATTCTCTCCTGGCTAGGGATGTGAGACAGGTCATTGTGCATCAGTATACTGCAGAACAGGCTGTATCCACTCCTGAAAATTGAGCAAATAAAATTATAGATATTATTGTTTTTTCTCTCCAAGAATCCTCATAAAAGTACAGAATGATTGCACAAGACTAGTTGTTAATACTCTATTTAAAGGTATACAGTCACCTGTAATCTAAATATGCCCATATATGCTCAAAGGGGCGTTCCTTTGTATTGAAAATGCCCATGTGAGAGCGCTGTTTTTAAAAAGGGGCCACCCGCTTAAAATCTGTGATTGGTTAGATTTTCTCTTTCCATGGTAACTGAGGCAAAATTGGAACAGGTGACAGTATACCTTTCAATGGCTCTGTATCATGTAATATAAATATCCTATCAGTATTTTATAATAATATTCAAACAATAATAACAAATCATTTTAGCATATTTTACCATAGCAAGGCAAAAGACAGATATCTGACATTGTCCATGGAATAGAATTAAAGAAGAGCTGTGGATAAATGTAGAGCAAAAATCTGAAGTGATTACTGCATAAAATAACAGACATTATTGACTTATCAAATATTTATCCAGACGTTGAATTGACAGAAGCGTTAAATGTGAAAATTGTGATAAAACTTCTCATACAAAGGTTGATGTGCAGGGATCTAGATAGTATTTCTCACTGGTGATTTTTCAAATCAAAAATTTCAAAAATCCAAAAATTTCCACTAAAGGTCAAACCACACCCAGCATTTTTGTAAATTTCCTGAGGGAGGGCTCTAATTGTTATGTGAAAAGTTAACACAATGTGTAAACTGTAATTTGGTGAGTATACTTTGTCGTCGTCTCTTTTGCAGATGTCAAATGATGTAACTATTAGTGAATAGCTATGTCTACTGCTGTGATAACTGGAAATGGAGAGGGAAAAGCTGGAAACTGAGCATGAAGAAAAATACGCCCTGAAAATATTGTACTTAGCCAAGTAGTATCTGAAAATGCAAAAGAATGCACGTGTCATCACAAACAACGTGTGAATTTTACTAGTAACACAACATAATATTTTGACAAGGTATCTGCGTTCACAATGTACACTGTAAAAATCATAGGCAGAAGCTCAGATGAAAATGGACACTTCAAGTCATGCATACATATTATTGGTTGTAAATGTCTACACTTACGCTGGTGGCTTGTCTGGTTTACCGCGAGCTCTGTCAAGGATTTTCTGTTCTTCTTTAGTTAATACTGACTTGATGGCTTTAGGCTGATAATCAGCATGAGTCTTTTGGTACTCAGCAAGTTCTTTCTGTTATGATACATGAGAGGAAAAACTGAGACAGTTAGACTGTGCTCGTTACATATGTACATGTATATCCATATGCAGATACCTTTGCTCGAAAAGTTTTTTTAAAGCTCTCAGGAAAAATATCCAACCTTGAGTAAACTGCTTCTATTACATGAAATGTATCGTACAGAATACAGAGGTAAAATCATGCAATACTGTAATATCATTAATTTTTACAAGCCTTGTAACTCAATTTTACAACATTGATGTTGAAGACATTTTCCTTGGCATTAAAATGCACCGATTTTCCTAGTAAAGCATCTAGTTCCATTTAACAGTGAAATTATAACAGTGAAATTAAAATCCAAGTTTATAGTAAGCAAATATGCTTTTACATTGTTGTATGTACATGTATACAGAAAATATATATACACATGGGAAGTAAAATGTGAGGTATTGCTGTAACATTTGGATAAAATGCAAAAACTCTTTTAGGAGAGATTTACATAATACTTCAGCAAATTAATAATGAAAGTACTTAAAAGTTTCAATTGGTTCTGCTTGCCTTCTGGTATTTTAACTATACTTACAGTATAACGTTTGAAATCATCCATTGCTGATTTTATATATAACATTTTCTTCTTTTCTGTCAATCCTTTCCACTGTACCTTTAAGCTTTCTTCGGCGTCTTTCTTGCTTAGCTGATCAGAAACATGAAAAGACAGAAAAAAAGATTAATGAAAATACCATAAAAGTCATTATCAGCCAGAGAGTAAAAGAAAACTGTTTTGTTTATTTGATTGGAAATTTTCTTTTCTTTTAAACAGTGTGTGTACATCTATTTTGAAGCCTGATCATGGACAACTGCATTCAGGAGTAGCAAGGGATTTTTGGGAATCTAATCAGGAAGAATTTGAGATAAATTTGGAATGGATGTTTGCATAGAGGATTCAAAGTCTCTTTGTAGCACTGTCGAACTAAATTTCCGACAACAGTCTGCATGTATGGGAATTCTTGAAACCACTGGTGGATGTACGGTATTTTGATGTGCAACAGCGCCCTCTAGTGGCTATGGAACATTGACTAGTTGTGTCTCACCTCGGAGTTGGTTTTCATAAGGTGATCTCGTTTGGCATTGAGATAAGCCTGCACAGGTGTTGTTGGTTTCCTGATAGGGTCTGAGGATTTCTTGCTGGAACTGTTGCCAACAGCAAACTCTGGATGTTCTTGTCTGCAGAGCATTTTAATAAATTATGCAAATATAAAAGTGCCAGACTAATTGGCTGACATGGTTTCACTCACTACTGCAATAACAATGTCTTTCTAATTCTGGATGGGGTGATATTGGACAAACAGCATGGTTTTTTATCCAGGGTGACCCTCTCCCAATGTACAGATTAAAATTAGAGATATTTTATGACACACAAGAAAGACAATATGATCATAAATGTTTCAAAGATATAAAATTCTCATCAATAGTTATAACTTATGAAAGGCTATAATATTACTTGTTTGCCTTGTAGCATACAACATACCACATTACAATAACTGGAAAGTTCCTCCGACATGACAAATATTAAAATGTTGGCAACTCTCTTAGACAGAGAGGCTGAAAAATACATAAAAAAATCATTGATACTGCGGATACATATTAGAAGTCAACAGTAAAATAAAAACTTCTCTGTACAGGAAAAGCACTGTCAACTTACCTGAATTTTTCAATGAGTTTCTGGTAGTCCTTCATTTCATCACCATACTTCTTCACATACTTTGACTGCAAGAAAACAGCGGAACAAAAGATTTTGTTTGTTTGTTAGAGAGCTCACATTTCTTAAAACAATGCTTGATGTAGGCTGTAATTGCAATGATGGAGTATACTAAAATTTTTCCAGGCTGTCATAAGGTTTTCAAGAATTAAACGTGCCATGTAAGGAGCAAAACTGAAGTTCTTGCTGTGATGATGTCACATAAACCGTAATACTCATTTCTTGACCAATTCGCTTCATCAATCTCTACAGGGAATATTCAATTCACTGAAGATGAGACGATTCAACCAAACCTTGATGGAGAACATATTTTTTGTTTGAGGTTTTGGAGACTGATGAAATATTGAAGATTTTGTCATCAGAACTATGGACCTCAGTGATTTAATTTTGGCCATGTAGAAAGTGTGTGTATATCAATTCAACTCAGCAAAACACTGAGTCAAAGAGACACAAGTCAAGGATGGAACACCCTGCACACAAATTACTACACAGCCTCTAAAGCTTGAATCCAGGCCAGCTGACTAGAACTGGCATTAAATGTTACTTTTGAAGAAACTGTTTAAATGGTAAAATGCAGAACCATTTAAGAGTGGTACATGACTTGAGAACTAAACTTGGACTTGAGAAAATAATAACATTTGTTAGAAATTGTTTTGATACGCTGTCCTTCTGCAGTGAAGAAGTCGAGCTTTCATTTTCAAATCATTTACACAGTGTATCAAATTCTGAGGATGGTTTCAATCCTAAAATGGCTGACATTGTTTGCAGACTGACATCCATACAAATATGATGTGAATAAACTTCAATTTTGTTTGTCAAGCTGGATATCAATAACACAGGAAATCCAAAGGCAGACGTTTCATAAAATGCTATCGACTGTAACCACTTGAAAGACCACACGTTACATACCTTCTTCTTTTCACTAAGACCCTTATACTGTTGTGCCACCAGCTGACTTATCTCAGGGGCGCTCATCTCCGGATTGTCTTCCATGGTTTTCTTTCGTTTATCCATGTAATACCTGAAGTATGGCGTCAACGGTTTCTTGGGCATGTCGGGATGGGTCTGGTCAGAATGATAAAGGATGTTGTTGCCCTTGTAATGACAAGATAATCACATGCAGACTGCTTCATGACTATAATTAACGTCATTTTTTGAAGCTACCACTTTGTTCATTCTGGTGCCTTTCTCATTGATTGTCAATATCAAAGTGTTCCCAAATGGTTGTGTGATTGGTTCAGTGTTTTGGGAAAAAAGTGGGTGGCCAATTTACATGAAAATCCATAGTTCATATATTTCTTTGTTGTGAAAATAGATTTGTATGATTATAATATGAATAGACGGCTGAAGAAAACAGGAAAGGTGGTCTCTCCTAAAAATTCCCTTTTGAAGAACCCTGCATTTCTTTATACTGGCATTTCTTTATGACACTTCCTATGAATTTGAATAATAAAAGCAAAAATCTGACACCAGAGTACATTATATTTTTATTATATCTTCAAAGGCACTGTGGCTCTGTTACAATATCCTGAGGGTTAGGTTATCATCTTTTGATATTCTTTATTTTCATTTTATTTTGCAATTCATGGAATTCTGATAGTGAATGTGTTCTTTATCACATGCTACAACAGCCCTACTTTCAATGGGCTTGTGGAAATTACACAGATGAGCTGTAAGTTTTTGAAGTAATCTCTAGTATATGCCATCAGTTAAGGTGGTGTGTTCCTTGATAGTGAAAGAAAAACTTTTGTTCAAACTTTCCCCAATGAAACCTTAAAGTTTCAACTGTTCTCTTACCTATTCAGTAATAAAAAACAGGCATCACCATGCAAAGTTTGGTGCTAGAGAAACACATTGCCTAACATTTACCGATTTTTGAAATTAAAAATGGCCACAATATCTATGTTAACTCTATGGAGAAGAAAAAATTTTCAATTTACAAAAACTAAGTTGGTAAAAATTTTTCTTGACCCAAGAGCTTTTAAATGAGCCCCAACAGGTGGTAGATCAGAAAGTACCATAAATTTTTGAGTCTGAATATCTGTCTCCGAGGTACATTCTTCTCCAATACTACAGAAGTTTTCCACAGACAAGTTGGGAAATTCTTTGAGCAGACATTGTGCAGGGTGTACAGCCAGTACTTAACCCTTTCATATCTGTTTTCCAATATAGAGGTCTAACTTTACTACAAGAAACGATGGGATAGGGACAAACCATTCTGGTGAAAGGGACACACAAAGAACACGTTGAAAGAAAATTGATTGTTATTACTTTGCACAAAAGGCTTCTTGTCAAAATGATGTGCATAGGTGCAATTGGCAGAAGTGCCTCGGCCAATTCCATTTTAATATTCTCAGTAACTTTCACCATACCTTTTTAGATTTAACAGGTGGCTTTTTAACAAGCTCTTCTGCCTCACTGCAGAGTTCAGTCAAAGTTCGATGCTTCCTCACCTGCGAACAAATCCACATAAAATTATTAACATCCACTATTTTGATTAGACTTTGAATTATTCCCTTAATACAAAGACAGAGGTCATACATGCCCTCTGAATACAATTTATGTGTGATTTTTAATATTGTAGGCAATTTGACATACATTCTGGACAACCTGTCTAGGTTGATTGGTGTGCGTCTTTTTAGTTTTGCCAAGTTCAAGGACCACCTTTCACCTAGTACTTTGCTTCCAAATCATGTAACAGTTCTCTCTCTAGTATCAGTGAATATCATGAAATATACTTGAGAAGCTATTGAAAAGACTTTTAAAGGGTCAAAGTCGCTCATTTTTCATGAATTTTGTTTTATACAAGATACTACTTATATTGTTTGACATGTCGAAAGATAATAACGATAAACGAAACCATAGCGAAAATGAATTAATGGTTGAGACCATTAATTCATTTTCGCGATGTTTTCATGTATTGTCTAAAACCGGGGTCAAATATATGCATGGGGTCACCCATTCATTCAGTATCTTTCAACATGTCAAATGATATAAAAGTAGTATCTCGTATCAAACAAAATTCATGACAAATGGGCGACTTTATCCCTTTAAAAAATACAAGAGTAATAGAGATTGTATTTCCTTTGTTTTATTGCAAACTATATGAACTGCATGTTAAGGTCAATAAAAACATACTTTAGAGGGCAACGTAGGAATTACTCATGAATTTACCACACAGCACATGTGCTGTGGCATGTACTTATGGGCTATTGTTTGAAGGGTGCCCTCTACAGGCCAAATGATAAACTGTTCGAAGCTGATAGAGGGCAGTATGCTAACTTACATCATTGAGAAGGGTGCTGAAGTGATCTTTACACTCTTCACTGCTGAATCGTTCGAACTTTACTTTATCCCAGTCTAGTTTTGTGACCCTGGTCCTGAATGAGTTGATGTCTCCAGTAGGAATTTGGCTTTTCACCCTCTGTAAGAGAGAGAGCTTCTGCTCTGTCCCCCATTCTGCCTCTGCTGAGTGAAAATTGAAAATAAAGATATCATTACTGATGTCACGTGGAAGTATATCAAAGATACTTTTAAATGTACAAATATCACACACGAATGCCTACTATTTTCCAAGATCAAAAACATTTTCTAGACTTAATCTGAAATAAAATGATAGTTGATGAAGGATTTCTTTTCATGAAATGTGCGAGGTTTTGGAGACTGATGTAATATTAAAGATTTTGTCATCAGAACTATGGACCTCAGTGTTTTAATTTTGGCCATGTAGAATGTGTGTGTATATCAATTCAACTCAGCAAAACACTGAGTCAAAGAGACACAAATCAAGGATGGAACACCCTGCACACAAATTACTACACAGCCTGGGGACATCGTAGTTTGTACTCTCTGAGAAATCGACTGGACATTCTAAAGTTAGCAACAAAGTCACCAATAACAGTTTTAGTCACAGTCCACTCTATCAGACTGTGGTAGTCACTCATTCAATGTAGGCTGAAAGAGTGGATTTGTAGGGGCAATTACTATTTAACAAATTCATACTGGAAAACAAAATAACCAATAAAAAGAACTCTTTTGAGTTAAAGCATGCAGTTTTCAGTATGTTTGTGTTCATACTTTTTTGCAAAATAAAATTTACAAGACTATATCTGAGCATTGACTGAATAGCATATCAAACTACAAAGTACATTTGTTTTGTATAAAGCCCAAAGTTTGGAAAGAGTATGCAAAGTGATAGGCATTGTGGAGAGTTAAAACAATTATTCAAATCCAGTGTTTTTTAATGCTGTAAAAAATACATAAAAATGTCGTAAAAATGCATAAAACTGCCATAAAAAACTAATACGTCATGGAAACTGCTGATGCAAAATATCCATGTAAATGGGATTTACTCACCAGTTTTAACCTTTTTTGTGACAGATGGTTGGTCTGCTTTGCCATTCAGGTGTTCATCATGGCTTGGGACTGACTTCCTCTTCTTTCCTGTTTTTTTTTTTGAGTGGGGGAGAGAAGATAAAGCATAAATGAGAAATCATTGAAACAGAATTCATATAATAATTCACTTGGGTTTGTTTAGCAAAGACAGTACACAAATAAAACAACTAAAGCAACTTTTCAGCAATGAATATCTATACATTAAGTTTCATGCTATTTTTTTAAAACTGAAGATTTTGGAAGAATTTTGCCACAGACTTGATTTCAGTTCTCTGTTAACATGCACTGATGACTTGTATTCTACAGTACTGCCTACCCCATATAACAAATCTTTGCTTGCACAGACTGTGTGGAGACAAGAACAATGCTATACGCAAAGTAGACAAGAACAGTGCTATAGGCAGATTGTTGTTTGCTATGCACTGTGACCCTCTCCTGCCCTGGTTTTGAGTTCATGATGCTAAGCCCAGTGAACTGGTATTGTCAGCAAGGCACTGGCTAATGCCATCTCTGTGCCTCACTTCACAGGGCTATGTCATTGAGGGTGCAAGTTAAATAAATGCTCAGATAGGCACTGTGGGCGTACACAAGCCAGTGAGGACTGTGAGAATGTGAAGGGCAAAAGGTTTAGCGAATGTTTAATCCTCCTAGAAAATTACTAATTTTATTAAAGACGAAAAATGGAATAAAATTATCCGTGGCAGTCAGAGAACATTAACTTTATAATTACTGGCTGATTGTTAACATTAATATATGGAAAATGCCTCTGCTCATTTGGGGAAACAATTTGGAAAATCTATGTGTGGTCAGAAAATAATTCAATTGAAACTATGTGTGGTCAGAAAATGTTTCAATTGAAGCAAAAAGTGATTTTATTTCCTTTCTTTAAAATGCTCAGCAAAGTTCTGAATTATTTTCCGGAAAGAAAGTTAGATCCTGAAAATTTCACAACAATACACTCTCCGGCATGCAGACTTTACTACACAAAGCCTACAGTATGTGTAATGAAATGACTTTCAATAAAAACTCAAGATGACTTTTAAAAATTAGCTAAAAAGTTTTTCTTCACACTAGTCCTTTTACAGACACATATATTATGGTAAATGTTACCTGGAGATACATTACAGAGACAATCTAACTTCCATTGTCCAATGGCAGCTGTTTATTAATTATTGTGTTGTGAATAAAACAATTAACCACACAACACCACACATTAAAACTGTGCAAAGTTAGCTGTTAGATAAGTTTATTACTGTTAACATAACGCTGGTATTTGCACACATGCAATAAAAATAATCATGTAAAGAAGTGTTAAATTTTGGTAATTATCTCTGCATAGGGTTAGTATGTAAATTTTTAAATAATATCAAATTCTTATCAATATTTTGAAAATCAAATGACAAACTTAATTTTTTTTTTCCAAGACAGAAACACTATTAATTACTTTCACTGGTATTTGTCTTAACATTTTTCTTATCACTGAAGGAAACGAGAATACCTTTTTCATGATTTTCAACACAATTAGGTGTTGCAAGACACCCATGATCAGAGTGAGTCGTTTTACTGGTTTCTAGGAATGACGGACACGTTTCATAGTCATCATCCTCGTCGGTACTGTTGCTATGACTACTGAGATTAGCTGCAAGTAGATGCAAGATTTAGAAGGCTGAAGCTACTAATACAGGTGAGTACACAGTCACTTAATCTACAAAGAATTCCCCCTTTAAAAACCGTGGCTTAATGCTGTTTTAAACAGTTTTGGCAAATGTTAATAATTAATAGCCAACATGCATATACTAAAGTTCTGTGCTACTGAAATCATATCAAAGCAATTTGATTGGACTGTTATGTAAGCTAATAAAAATACACACACAAGAAATCAAAAAAATTTACTGGGAGCTATTTGGGTGTGTGTCTGTCAACATTTTCTTTGCAGTCAAGTAAAAAAACTATCAACGCATCCTGATTGAGGCGTTAGTTTTTATTTTTTTAAAAATTGAATTTATTTATCAAAAAGAGGCCAATCATTGAATAACAGTGTGAGAAACATACATATCAATGCAAGAAGCTGTGTCCCTACAGTGCTTTGATGGCAGTCGAATGAAAATACATGATTTGAGATGTACACGTAATGCTTCATGGTTTTTTTCTTGACATCTGTAATTCTTTGTTTCAATACCAAGAGCGTATTTGACATTGAAATTATGGATAGATTGTGCAAAACTGAGGATAGATTGTGCGAAACTGAGGGGAAACACACAACTGTTTTGGGGTGGGACCCGAAGAATCAATCCTGAATAGATATCAAAACATCTCTGTTTAAACTGTAGTAAAAACAGATTACTGTTATTAAACTGAATGCTGATTGGATTATCCATCTGCAAATCCAAATTTACATAACAAGTTTTTCACAAAAAATTATAGCCTTTTTCTGCCCTGTCATATTGGTATCTATAGCAATCTTTGACAATCTCTGCAGAATCAATGTGAATGCATTTAAACCAAATACGAAGGATATCTAAATAAATATACATTCGAACAGGGTGTCTCCCTAGCTCACCTCTTGCGGCAGAATTTCTAACATTTGTATGCACTCCTAAAACAAACTTACAAAATCTATGAGGAATCTTTTCCACATCTAAAGAGTCATAACTCACCTCTTGCTGCAGAATTTCTAACATTTGTATGCACTCCTAAAACAAACTTACAAAATCTATGATGAATCTTTTCCACATCTAAAGAGTCATGTGTTCCCCATATCGCACTACCATAAAGTAAAATTGAGAGTATTTTACAATCAAACATCAAAAAAGTAATGCTGGTTGTTATCATGGTTTAAATCATGTCTGTCCTTCCCACCTGAGATTACAGAGAGTGCAAGAAGTTCCAGACCAGCCATATGGTGAAATGACTAGCAAAACCGTCTGTAAAGAGCCAATGAAATGGTACACAGTAAAAACCCAACTGGCTGTTGTGGACGGCACAGCAGGTGGTCGACTCTATCCATATTCAAAGTAGGGATAGTGGACATAAATAAACTGAAAAAGTTCTCCTCAAAACAAGGTCACATCATACCAATGGCTGGTCCAACTTTTAGGAAGTGCCAATCTCACATTTTACTTGTCTATTATCCAGCAAACACATGCTGTAAATGACCACGGAAATACACATACCATGTCAAGGGGCAACAGGGAGCAAGTCAACATTTACTAGTAAAGACCCTTAATATTTACAAGAGTGCCAGATGTGAATTTTTGATCTTCTGAAAGGAAAAAACCAAGCCGTTGGTATAGTTTTCCAAAAACGTTGCAATTTTTCATCTATTTTGTATTTGCAATGTCAAATATTTGTTTTGGAGATGGTTGGAGGAGACAATGTCACTGCAATATGATTGATTGATTGCAGTGATATCTTGTCCTGCATAGCTATGGTTTCTTATCTCTACTTCCTATGATAGAACTCTGGCAAAAATGATTACAGAACACAGCTTAAACACAACTACATGGAAAATCAATAACAAATGTCTATTGTTCAGTGCTATTCGGAGGATTTCAAACTTCAGGATTTTCAAGTGACAGTGCAAATGCAACCGTGGCCACAGGTTGTGTGCCGTGATGCACTGCAAGCTACATAACATGTATATACTGTACTGTACATAAAGCTTGGCATGCATGGACCGAAGAATGTACGATGCCAGTCTGAAATGCAAACAAAGACCTGCATGGGGGTCTCGGAGTTGTGAAACCTTGCTGGGTATTTCTGTTACAGTATGTGCAGACACTCATAACTTCAGTCATTTGGAGAAAAGGGTCACTAAACCTTTAGTGTTTGTTACTATGTCCACACAAAGGATTCAAAAAAGGTCATGAACAAAAATCATGTTCTCTACCTTTTGTCGATATTAAGGGCCAATAATGCCATAAAAAATATAACCTGGCAGTATATCATATCGAATCTGTGGACATCTTATATTAAAGTTAATAATTTTCAAAAATGTGATTCGTGTAGAGCAATTTACAGTAAACAATCAATTTCCAATCAGCTGAATTTTGCCGAGAGTTATCTTGTGAACGAAATTGAAATTAGAGCATACCCATCATATCTTCAACAGAAAATCAAATATTCAAAATCCCAATGGATGTAAAAAACATGCCTTACAGCTATGTTGAGTACAAAATATATTTGTATGTTTGACATCATTTGGCAATTACTTTGAATCAAACAATGCTGTGGAAATACAAGATTTCGAGACCTCCTTAATTTTGAGTCTAAAGAAAATGGGTTTCCTTACAACACAAAAAAGCCTGCATTTAATATACATATATATATATATATATATATATATATATATATATATATATTATATATTACATAAGACACGCGTGCATAATGATCGTTAAGGGTTTTTAGGTGAGAATGTCTTCTCGTCTGTCACGGTAACTGATTAAGTTTGGTGAAATCCCATAAGAAACAGTGTTTTCTGTCTTACAAAGACAAGGTTTGCAAACAATTATCATCTTTGGCCGACCTGTTTTCATTTTTTATTGTATTTTTTGTTCTACTTATAACCTTAGATAACCTTCCAATCATTCCAGCCCCCGAAAGTGAAAATATGGAAAAAACAAAAACAAAATAAAAAGACACAGCAAAGGTACAGGTAACCGCTACATATATGAGAACACGGCAACGTAATTGCTCACGGCAGTTTTCCCCGAATTACGCTCTCAGTCCTACCGTGGTTGACCTCCCCGAGATAATTCTGAAAGCTCGCAATTCAAGACAATCAAATTGTGACGACTTTCAGCATAACAGACAACAGGCCATACATCATAATCTCTAGTTCAATGTCATATATAATCATGGTAAAATACAGGTTTTGGTAAAATGTAGCGTAAATATCTGTGATGTCTTCTACCGTTAAGTTGTTTGGGTCCAGAACCCGGCATGCGCTGGAAAAGTATTGGTACCAACAGAAAACCGCGCGTAAACCCGGGTTGCATATTCAGCCGCGACCCGTCGATCGCGTCCAAACGAGCTCATTGGATACCGACCCTGCCCGTTCAAGTGCCGGAGCTACGTTCACGCAATGCCGAGTAAATGTAACGCTCCGCACACCCAGCCCACACAGTACTGCCATGCCGCACTCATCATCACGCGATGACGCTAAGCTTTCTGCAGAACAACGCCACGCTGCAGCATTTTTGCAGACCCCGTTCAGCTAACGCACTGGCGACTTTGTCGCAAAAAAGTAGCATTTTTTGCAAATTTATCGGGCAAAATAAAGGAAATTTTGCTACATGGATAGCAACCCAACAATTGCGCTGCAGAAATGCGAAATTTCAGAGAAAAAATTGAATTTGTTGACAAAATACGATCGTGAAAATCCAGCAGATGAGGCGGCAGTGCAGAGCATTTTCCCAGGGAAGCTAGACGGGCGAGGCGCCGAGAGGAACAGCCTTTGTTATCGATCACGATTCAGCCGAAAATTGCCGACGATTTTAACAAGCTGAAGAAGGAGATATTATAGAAATTTTGGGTAAAATTTGATGCCATGATTACGAAGACTGGTATCAACACAAAAATTTCAAAAT